>NW_027127905.1:0-23475 GCF_037325665.1 Littorina saxatilis
AAAAAAGTTGGAATGAAAGGAAGAAAGAAATAAAGAATGAAGGAATAAATGTATGAATGAAATGAATAACAATATGAATGAATGAATGAATAACAATATGAATGAATAACAATATGAATGAATGAATGAATGAATGCATGAATGAATGTATGAATAACTATATGAATGAATGCATGATTGAATGAATGAATGAATGCACGAATGAATGAATGAATGAATGAATGAATGAATGCATGAATGAATGAATGAATGAATGAATGAATGAATGAATACCTATATAAATGAATGAATGAATGTATGAATGATTGAATGAATGAATGAATAACTATATAACTGAATGAATGAATGAATGAATGAATGAATGAATAACTATATGAATGAATGAATGCATGCATGAATGAATGAATGATTGCATGAATGAATGAATGAACCAATCAATAAATCAATGAACGAACGTAAACATATTTGAGCCTGTAAAATATCTGTATCAAGAAGATATTCTTCCCATATGTGCGCTATCTCATCACCTTTGACTATTACCTCAACCTCGAATACAGTACTCGTACTTCTGTGCCTGTTACTATCTCCACCCAAACAACGACACCTCACACAACCGCTACCCTCCTCCCTCTTCTGCTATTACTACTACCTCTGTCGACATGCCCTATTCCTCTTACAACCCACCACCGCCTTCACGACAACTCACAACAATGACATTTTACCTGCTTTTGGGCATTAACCCCACACTTCTGAGCCGATGTACTGTCAGACCTATCATACTTACAATGATATGTGGCATCCACGCCTAATGAAACACGACACGCTCAAAGCCCAAAGCTTGTTGGTAACCGAAACACCAGAATTATTCGTACAAAAATGAGCACACCATAATGCACAACGCACTGGTAAATGCCAACACTGATTAAGTTATGCCTTTAATCATTACATATAATCTACACATAAAAATAGAGGAACAAAAGCGCACCACAACGTTAGTTTTACATGAGCAAGGCAACGCCCGACGATGCAGAAAGGATTTGGTAAATGTCAATCGCAACTTGAAAAGCAACACACACACACACACACAGCTTTTGGAAAAAAGTTCAAAAAGCGCAAGGGAAAAGCAACAAATTACAACCAAAAGCATTGTTCTAACAGTCTAATGTTAGTGAGTAACAGGGCAAAATTAATTAGAACGCGCAAAACAATTAGTAAATGTTCATAGTGCAGGGGAAAATAACCAAATACAATGCAAAAAGCATCGGTAACAGTTAGTCTTATGTTAGCAAGAACATGAGCACACCACAATTATTGATCAAATAAGTCCCATTGTGATGTACAAAATAGCAAACCACAGCGCATAAAATGTGTTCTATCAAGTGTAATTGTGCACAAGGGCAACATGTCACAAAGCGAAAATGGTCAGTAAAACACCAACACAAGTAAACATGTAGCAAAATACCAAGTTTTCTGTAAAAAGCAACGGTCACACGAAGAATGATCAGTTCAAAATTCCAAAACAACTTATCTAATGATCATAATGCTTGCTGCAGAAGACGTACAATGGATATTAATCTATAATAATGATGGAAATGAGTCATTCTCCAAAGCTGGTGAATTCTTAGGTCGGTCACTTAAAACGACATTTTTACAGAAGCAAATGTGGTTAGACCTTTCCCCCTGTTTATGTGGATACAGATATGTTTGAAGAAGCACCCACAGCAAAATGAATGAACATATTTGTATTTTGATATTAAATATAGTGTAATAATGTCAGTAAATCAACAAAAATGGCGTCAGAAAAATGGGAACAGGCTCGGTACATATATTGGAAGCTACGGTCCATTGACACGATAAATTCATTATGCATGATTTGTTGGAAAGTCACTTTGTGAAACGATAAAGGTTCATTCCTGTGCAATTGTTGTTATTTTCTTTGTGTTTGAGACCCCCAAAAATGAAGTTGAAAACAGCCTTTCGTACGCATCGCATGTTGTCACGCTCACTTAGATTTTTTCGACCTCTGTAACCAAACGAATTTCTTTATAATCACTATTTTTTTACGATCAAGTCAACAAGTGCAGCTTGAAGATGCAGAAAATGCATTCATTCAACCGAGGACACACTTTGGACGAATTTGATGTCTCAGAGAGTGTTTTGTGTCACACGTGATGGCTTCGTAACGGCCGTTTTCATTATAAGCTAGCATCAATTCAACTGAATGAAAACATAAATTTTTATGTTTGCACCTTTGTTAATCACCTAGCCATGCAGATGCGTGACGTTTTTTTCACAATTTGTCGTGAATAATGACGTAATTCATGAAAAAAGAAGGTGTAGTTGACATTTTGGACGGCTGCGTTCGTAACGCCCTCTGCTACCGGCGAGATGCAGACCCCGATTGCTTGAGCACCTGGGAATCTTGCATGACAAGGTTGGTATTATTTTGTTGCTCATTCATTTATAAGCATGTTTGTAAAAAAAAAAAAATTAAAACCACGCAAGTGTGAATTCCATGAAGTTCTTCAGCCCCACCGGGTTTCGCTTGTCAGTCCTGTAATCTCATGAGCGTAACGGCATCTTCGGAATCTTGCGATTTAAAATAAAACCTTTTCTTAAAACAAAGGTGTATGGTCACGTAGATTGCTCACTTATGACATTGTATTGCATTCTCAAAAGCGAATATTATGAATTTGATACTTTATCCAGTGACCAAGTTTTGTGCGCACCAGTGACAACAATTAGACGTGTTGTGAATGATGTCTCCGGTAGAAGGCTAATTATCCCCCGGAAAATTCCCCCTTGTACATCTGCCCTCTGAACAATTGCCCCTATGACAATTGCCCCCCAGACAAATGCCCCAAACCATGGGCGGACAGTTGCCCCCCCCCTTCCCCCCGACAACTGCCCCCCGAATACCCCCTCCCTCCCCAGAATCGTGTGTGTGTGTGTTTGTGTTTGTGTGCGTGTGTGTGTATATGTGTGTGTGTGTACGTGCGTGCGTGCGTGTGAGTGTATGTGTGTGCGTCTGTGTTTGTTTCTGTGTGTGTTTTTCTGTGTGTGTTTTTCTGTGTGTGTGAGTTTGTGTAAGTGCGTGCGCGTGTGAGTACGTGCGTGCGTGTTTGTGTGTGTGTGTGTCTTTTTGTCTCTGTGTGTCTGTTTGCACGTGCGTGCGTTAAATGTTAACGCGTGCATGCGTGTGTTTTCGAAATGTGTATCTGTGTGCGTGCGTACGTACGTGCGTACGTATGCGTACAGGACGCGGTTCAAGCACCGTTTGGAGAGACCTGCATTATAGTCTGCTTATTCAGTGACACACAAACCCAAACCTGTGTGTGTGTGTGTCTGTCTGTGTGTGTGTGTGTGTGTATATATATATATATATATATATATGTGTGTGTGTGTGTGTGTGTGTGTGTGTGTGTGTGTGTGTGTGTGTGTGTGTGTGTGTGTGTGTGTGTGTGTGTGTGCATCAAACGTTCTTGAAGGAATGGTGAATATAAAACTTAAAGCGTTCATTGTAGATATATTTATAATCATGATAGCAAGAGAAGTGTAAAGCGGTCATGCATAGCATACAAATAAAACACATATAGAATTGCAAGTTAATTTGTTTATATATTTGGACAGTAATAATACAATCCAAAGATTGATACTATAAACTTTATATTGCAGGTATTGGACAGAAAGCCTGGTGAGGTGCACTTTGTTTCCATGAGTGGCAGATAAAACACATATGGACAGCACTTGCAGTATTAGTTGCCTTTTGCTTCAAGCTTTATTGTTGTATATCCGGCACATTTTGTTGTCAGTTGTTCTTTCGGATTTTTCAAAGTATGGTGTTTGTTTTTGCATGATCTGAATATTGTTGATCACAATAAAATTGATATAATTATACATTTTCTGGTGTGTTTTTTTAATTATATGTGTGATTGTCAAATACGTATTCAACACCTCGTCAAATTCAAGGTTGTTACAACGTTTTCACATTTACGCAGGATCTCTCCTTCTCTCTCTCTCTCTCTCTCTCTCTCTCTCTCTCTCTCTCTCTCTCTCTCTCTCTCTCTCTCTCTCTCTCTCTCTCTCTTTCTCTCTCTCTGTGTCTCTGTCTCTCTCTCTCTCTCTCTCTCTCTCTCTTTCTTATTCCATTTTTTCTGTCCACAAACCTTTTCTGTCACCAATATAAATGTGTGTACATGTATATTGTATGTACGTGCCAAGGTATATTTAAAAAAAAAATTAAATTAAAAACAAATTAATTATAAAAAAAATTATAAAAAAATTATTATTTCTTTATATTTTTTTTCTTTTTTTCTTTTTAAACAACTCCTCATACATGCTTGTCAAGCTATAATTAGTACAACATATAATCATTCAATATGACTGCATTATTAACAAATTTGTGTCACGATGATGCGCACGTAATGAGACGGGTATACCCCCCTATCAGATACCTGTATTTTGTAAGGAAACGTATTTCTTGCTTTTTCGTTTCTTGCAAACTGTCATTCTGATAACAAAGAACCTTTGAATCAATAATTCAACTCAAATTAGTCAATTTTTATTTTTGGGCCTTATTCCCACTTTTGTTAACCAGTTTTGGAGAATGACTCATATACTTATTTCCAACTTTTTTATTAAACGAAAGAGAGAGAAGCGTCATTATTCAGATGAGGTCACGGAAGAGGATATAGGGGACTAGGATTGGAGGGAGAAGGGGAGGGGGAGGTAAAAGACGCGTGGACAAACACCAAGAAACTGACAAACACCAACAAACTGACAAACACCAACAAACTGACAAACACAAACAAACTGACAAACACCAACAAACTGACAAACACCAACAAACTGACAAACACAAACAAACTGACAAACACCAACAAACTGACAAACACCAACAAACTGACAAACACAAACAAACTGACAAACACCAACAAACTGACAAACACCAACAAACTGACAAACACAAACAAACTGACAAACACCAACAAACTGACAAACACAAACAAACTGACAAACACAAACAAACTGACAAACACAAACAAACTGACAAACACAAACAAACTGACAAACACCAACAAACTGACAAACACAAACAAACTGACAAACACAAACAAACTGACAAACACCAACAAACTGACAAACACAAACAAACTGACAAACACCAACAAACTGACAAACACAAACAAACTGACAAACACAAACAAACTGACAAACACCAACAAACTGACAAACACAAACAAACTGACAAACACAAACAAACTGACAAACACAAACAAACTGACAAACACAAACAAACTGACAAACACAAACAAACTGACAAACACCAACAAACTGACAAACACAAACAAACTGACAAACACCAACAAACTGACAAACACAAACAAACTGACAAACACCAACAAACTGACAAACACAAACAAACTGACAAACACCAACAAACTGACAAACACAAACAAACTGACAAACACAAACAAACTGACAAACACCAACAAACTGACAAACACAAACAAACTGACAAACACCAACAAACTGACAAACACAAACAAACTGACAAACACAAACAAACTGACAAACACCAACAAACTGACAAACACAAACAAACTGACAAACACAAACAAACTGACAAACACCAACAAACTGACAAACACAAACAAACTGACAAACACCAACAAACTGACAAACACAAACAAACTGACAAACACAAACAAACTGACAAACACAAACAAACTGACAAACACAAACAAACTGACAAACACAAACAAACTGACAAACACAAACAAACTGACAAACACCAACAAACTGACAAACACAAACAAACTGAAAAACACCAACAAACTGACAAACACAAACAAACTGACAAACACCAACAAACTGACAAACACCAACAAACTGACAAACACAAACAAACTGACAAACACCAACAAACTGACAAACACCAACAAACTGACAAACACAAACAAACTGACAAACACCAACAAACTGACAAACACAAACAAACTGACAAACACCAACAAACTGACAAACACCAACAAACTGACAAACACCAACAAACTGACAAACACCAACAAACTGACAAACACCAACAAACTGACAAACACCAACAAACTGACAAACACCAACAAACTGACAAACACAAACAAACTGACAAACACAAACAAACTGACAAACACCAACAAATAAACACCAGCAAACAAACAAATGTAAAAATACCATGAAGAATGACAACCCCGTATAGCTGCAATAGCGTGTGCGGAGGGGAGTGGGTGCCATACAGCGTATCAACATTTCGTTCACCTTTTCACCTACCATCTCTTAACACCCTTCCCCCCTCCCCAACGAGAAGAAAATTACAGCAATACATACCAACATTCAGACACTGGCACACACACACACACACACACACACACACACACACACACACACACACACACACACACACACACACACACACACGCACGCGCATGCAAACATACACACACACACGCACGCACGCACACACACGCACGCACACACACACACACACACACACACACACACACACACACACACACACACACACACACACACACACACACACACACACACACAAACATACACACATTATATATAAATCGGAACAACGCACACACATTCAACAAACACACTGATTTCGAAACTTTAAATGCATGCTCATATCACAAACTACTAACTCTAAGAAAAAAATACAAAAAAACCCCACTATACATAGTGTGACAGGGGAGGCTACCGCTCCTTTCACAGCAGACTCTGCACCCGAGTTGTTGGCCTTTAAGTCAACACCCGTGGTTTGTGGAAATCTGTTTGTGATGGGGTCTGGTAGTTTCCGATTGTCTGTATGTTCTTGGAAACCTTCGGGTTTGCATAACAGTTTTTATAGGGCTAAGAAATTAGCCCTAACATTTTCAATCCTGTTTGATTGCACTTCGCTTCCCAGGGTGATCGTAGTGTTTCGGCACACGGTTTCATCTGGCGCTTGCGAGCAGGGATGTGACTCGGCATGATATGTTCAGGTAATGGCATAATATGACCACTGAACATGTTCGGGCTGTTCCCATTCTGCGAACTTGGGATGGACAGTGGTCCCCCGGTTCGGAACTTCGGGGCGAAGTTCATTTCAAACGGGGGCGATTGTGACAGGGGAGGCTACCGCTCCTTTCACAGCAGACTCTGCACCCGAGTTGTTGGCCTTTAAGTCAACACCCGTGGTTTGTGGAAATCTGTTTGTGATGGGGTCTGGTAGTTTCCGATTGTCTGTATGTTCATGGAAACCTTCGGGTTTGCATAACAGTTTTTATAGGGCTAAGAAATTAGCCCTAACATTTTCAATCCTGTTTGATTGCACTTCGCTTCCCGAGGTGATCGTAGTGTTTCGGCACACGGTTACAATAGCATGATACATACGTACATATATATACTCACCGGTTTTGGGTTTTGTGATGTCCGCCGCGACGAACACGAAAATGAAACAGAGACCCAGCAAGACTATCAAATGTCTCAGAGAAAGTATCCCTCTCACGCACACGTCTGCCATCTCGGCAAGTTTAGCACTGGTACTGACACCGCCACGCCAACAACTAACTCCGATCGCATACTCAATACCGTCTTCTGTCTCTCCTCGCCGCTTCGACAGATAAAGTGGATTACGCCCCTTTGATCCTTCTCCTGTCGACGGAGGCGTAATAGTCGAGGCGCACGCGAGCAGACGGGAGAATCAAATTTTCGCAGATCAAAGCCCGTTTGCAGCAAAACGGCTTGGTCCTGTCAACTGGATCACAAAGCTTGTTTTTCTTCTTTCTTCGACGTGTGTTTGTTCCTCTCTCTGTCTCTCTCTCTCTCTCTCTAGCTCCTTCTCTCTCTCTCTCTCTATAGCTCCTTCTCTGTCTCTCTCCCTCTCTCTCTGTGTCACTCCCTCTCTCCCTCTCTCTCTCCCTATCCCCTCTCTCTCTCTCTCTATCTCTCTCACTCCCTCTCTCTTTCTCTCTCACTCCCTCTTGCCCTCTCTATCTCCCTATCTCCCCCCCCCCCTCTCTCTCTCTCTCTCTCTCTCTCTCTCTCTCTCTATTCACGGTTTATCCTACCCCCTCATTCTCAGCATCTTTCTCTCCCCCCCCCACCCCAGCTCTCTCTCTCTCCACAACCCTCTCTCATCTTGTATTCAATCCTTTTCTTTTTTCCCTGGTGAATATTGGAGTCGAGTAAAATGGAATTATATGAAGGGACATGCGTCCGAATCATTATACTCAGCTTAGAAGGATCTGTTGACGCCGCAGTTTTGTAAAATAATATGACTTTCTGGACACGAAGGGGCGGCATGAAGTACGGAAGAAGAGAGGCTGTGTGCACCTTTTCAAAGCATCGATGAACTAGCTGTATCAGTGACAGAGATGCAACAGAGATGACACGATACTTGAACTGTGTTGTTGTAAACCCTGTTACTGTCTTCTGATGCTTAAATTCTCAATTTGTGACACTTGCTCATTAACGCGTAGGAATCAATTGAACTGCCATTAATGTTACGGAACGAATTGGAGAAAAACCCATTTTATTTACATATGGATCGGAAGAAAAATATCGGCGCGGCCATTTCGAGTACGACAATAACAGGTAAAGCTAGCCGAAAATGGCGGCCGACAGTATTTTATTTGTTTAACTTCTACCAACGAAAACCAAACAAACCAACACAAAAACGAATTACACACACTTTTGGAACTCATTTGGTCATTGAATGTCATTCGATTTATTCTTTGCACTGACAACAGTGACATAGAACTATGAGAAATGAATCAGTATTAGCACTAAGACCTAAGATAAGACATAATGGTTTTTTGTCTTATGTCTCAGTGCCAATAAATTAATAATTCATTTATCACTAGATAGTGATCTTTGAATTTGCAACGCTAGATAGAAACAAATAGCCAAACACCACGTCAGCCTATTGACCAAACGAACATAGGTACTGCTCAGAGGCTTCAACTCCGATTACAGAAGAGATATTGTATTACATAGATTAGACATTCTTCTATTGCCATTGTTGCGTTCATGATATGCACATTATTTCACGTGCTTGATTTTAAGATAAAAAGCGTTTTCTTTCATGTGCTTGATATTAGGCCCAAAAAAAAGGTCTGTTTACGGTAACATAGGCCAACAAAATAGGGTCGGTATTTCGGGATTTTTTTTCTTCAAAAAACCACATTTTTACGTTATTTTTCAAAAAAAACATTTTTTTTTTCCAAATGCCAAAAAAAAAAGTCTAGGGTCGCGCGAAAAAAAATAGGGTCGGTCGGGTTACCGTAAACAGACTATTTATTTTTTTTGACCTTAGTATTTTACGCATGCTGTTTCATGAGCCTGATGATCAGATAATTAGCCATGTTTTATGTGCTTGATATTAAGAGCATTAGCATGTTATTTCCTCCACCCGATAATTATTACAGGCCCACTCCGCCTACCGTAAACCATCAGTTTTTGGCTCACACCTAAACGTGTGAAAACTAATACTTGAATTGCAACCATACCTTCTATGGCATTCCGTTTGTCAAATAATTATTTGGATACTTTTTCATGTTTTTTTCACCAGTTTTAGCTAAATAATCATTATTTAGAAGCTCATGTGCTAAATAAGTAATTGTTTATAAACAATGTAAAACAATTCTAAATAATTTTTTGTTTACGTAAACAATTCATTATTTACCTAAACAATTCATTGTTTACGTAAATAATTCATTGTTTACGTAAATAATGATTTATTTACGTAAACAATATATTATTTAGACTTATATTACATTGTTTATAAAGAATCAGCAATGTTGCTAAATAAATCATTATTTACGTAAACAATGAATTATTTACGTAAACAATGAATTGTTTAGGGAAAGCAGTTTTCATTATTTAGGGGAATCAAGAATTGACTTCTAAGCTTCATTTTTTTTCTTTGTGTATATACTATAATTCAATACAAGGTATTTCCAAACATTATTTATCAGAAAATGTTCGTAAATTTGTTTATTTTACAAGCTGAAATTGCCGTACGAAAAGAACTGAATGCGAAAACAAACAAAAGGTCAAGGTCATAACCGGGAGTGTTTAGTGTTTGCATTCTCTCCCTTGAAGTTGTTGAAAAAAAGTTTTCCGTCCTAAGTTTTCTGTTCTGTCTCAACAAAAACTTTCTCTTTCCATTTCTCTTACTGCATGATTACACTTTTTTTTTTATCTGTAGGTTACACAACACAACACAACTTGGTATGAGCTCTGACGCGATGACGTCACACAGTCGTGTGCAGAGTTGTCCGGCCTTGCCTCTGGCATTCCGGCGGAACTCGCGAGAAGGCAACACGCGAAATCTGCACTCTGAATCTTCCGCATTATTTTATCGACATGGTCTCTAGTTGTAGTGTTAAACATTGCCATAACAGACAAGATAGAGATAGGGACAGAAGATTCTTTTCTGTTCCATTTGTTGTCAACGGAAAGGGCAAAGAGACAAGGGATTTGACTGCACGACGCGGGCGAGAATGGTTGGCACAGCTTCAGCTGAAGAATTTCAACTTTGAATCAACAGCTAGGAGATACGTGTGCTCTGATCATTTTGTCAATGGTAAGTACTCATGCTTTTGTTCACCTGCCTTGGTTAGTCTGTGTTTTATGCAAGCTGTGTTGTGATGGTAGTGTGCGGACAGTCGGTCAGTCCTGCACCGAGTGCAGTCTATGACTGAGTGAGTCAGTCTTACACTTAGTACTCTCAGTATAACAACTTATCATGGTTGCCCAAAACCATGACTTGTGAGAATGCCATAGGTGTGAAATACTTGGATTTGATAATCAGAATTTATTTGAACACTAAATGGTCATTGTTGATACAACTTTATAGTTCAGCTTTAAAGGGTAGATCTGTGTCTAGATTTACTCATTCATTTTGTTTGGGTGACTTATTTTTAAAATAACTCCCAATCCATAATTTACAATACATTTGCCTTTGATTTTTTTTGCAGGGCAACCATCTGTGGGAAGTAAACACCTACTTTGAAACTTGGGTATGGTGCAGGGACACAGCCTGACAGCCAACAAGGACAGTACCAGAGACTCAAGGAGAGGAAGAAGCTTGTGGGGAGTGAGTCAACTCCTTCTCACCCTAATTTAGCAGAGGATGCTGTTGATGGCGACGGTGAAGGTACTTCGGATACAGCAGAACTGGCTGCTCCTCTTCCCGAGAGAGGTGACTGTGGCGGTACTTACTGCCAGACTGAAACCTATGACAATTTTGCCTGGATTTCTAAAGATGAAGAAAAGCAGCAACGGGATGAACTAAACAGGCTGGTGCTAGAAACTCGGGAACTTAAAGACGAACTTGCCAAGAAAAAAAATGACACTTGATTCTTTGAGGGACAATGACGATACTGTACGATATTTTACTGGGATTTCTAATTTCTTCACACTTGTTACATTATTTGATTTTCTTGCATGGCATTTGCCAACACACTCGCGCAGAGCACTGACACAGTTTCAAGCTCTCATTCATGCATATACGCCTTAACACACCTCTGCAACACCTGGCATACATCTTTTCTGTGTCAAGAACAACTGCCAGCAAAGTTTTTCACGAGACTGTGCATATCATGTACCACAGACTGCGGCCACTTGTTTTCTGGACAGACAGGCGAAGTATAAAGACAAGTCTACCGCCACAGTTCCTTCCCTATCCATGGAACATAGTAGTCATCTTGAACACACACGGCCAGTACCGTGTAACTGGCCTTGGCACGGAACGATCGCGGTTGATTCTGCGGCACCTGCGGGCTTTCACGGGTCACCTGTCTGACCCACTCCAGTTTGCTTACCAAGCCAACAGGTCCGTCGATGATGCCGTCGCCATGGGTCTTCATTTTGTCTTGCTGCACCTTGAGAACCCTCGCACCTACGCTAGAATGTTGTTCATTGATTATTCCTCCGCAGGCGCATTCAACACGATCATCCCTCACAAGCTCTTCCACAAACTGATTGGTCTCGATGTCCCTCTCTCTCTCTGCCACTGGCTTCTAGATTTCTTGCTTGACCATCCTCAGGTCGTCCGACTCAACAACTCACTCTCTGCCTCACTCACTCTGAGCCTCACTCACTCTGAACACTGGTGCCCCGCAGGGTTGTGTTCTGTCCCCTCTACTCTTCACCCTTTTCACCAACGACTGCACCTCCGCTCACCCATCCACACACATAATCAAATTCTCAGATGACACCACCATTGAAGGCCTGATTTCTGACTCCAATGAGGACGCATACCGGGGGGAGGTTCAAAGAGTGGTTGAGTGGTGCTCTGAAAATGATCTCGAGCTAAACGTTCTTAAAACAAAAGAAGTCGTTATGGACCCTCGACGAAAGAAAGACCCCATCTTGCCCCTTGAAATAAATGGGGAAGCTGTAGAACAGGTCTCTTCATTCAAATTTCTCGGCACACTGATCTCTGAAGACCTGAAATGGGACGGGAACACCACGTCCATCATTAAGAAGTGCCAGCAGCGGCTGCACTTCCTGAGACAGTTGCGCAAGTTCCGTATGTCACAGCAAATCATGGCGCAGTTCTATCGCGCAGTCGTTGAGAGCACCCTGTGTTTTTCTGTCACGGTCTGGTATGGCAGCACCACTGAGAAAGAGAAACAGCAACTGGAGAGCATTGTGCGGACAGCCTCCAAGGTCGCGGGCTGTGAATTCCCTTCCTTGCCTCTATTTTTGAGTTGCGCTCAGGTCGAAAAGCAGGAAAGATTGTTCGCGACCCCTCCCACCCAGCAAATCACTTCTTCGAGCCTCTTCCATCTGGTAGGCGCTACAGAGCTTTGAAAGCCAGAACTAGTCGCTTTCGCTCTAGCTTCATCCCCCATGCTGTACTGACAACTCCTGTAGAGAAGACGTTGTAATATACTGTAGTTATAGGATGTGGGGGGGGGGTTCTTTTGTTACTTAGTCCTTTCACTGCATTCCATTACTGTTCTCACAACTTGTGATAGTGGAAGTATGTGCAATGTGGAATGGTCCTTATTTTTTAGGTGCTTGAGTAGTTCTGTGATGGTAGTAGTTTTGTGCAATGTGACTCTAGGTTCAGGTGCTTGAGTAGATCTGTGATAGTCAGTTAATACTGTTGTTTTAAACTGTCTAGCTGGCTAGATTATGATTATATAATTTTATGTGATGATCTGACTAAATGATAATAATTACGTGTACTACTTACTTTTAAATGGATTATAATTTTTAGGTATTGTTCTAGTATTCACTAATGTTGCATTGATATTACTGGCACCCCTTTTAAACTGATATGGTTTTTACCTTTACAAGGCGACGATGTGAATTTGTGATGTAGATATGTGGCTGGTTATGTGTGAGTATGTAAATAATTGTGTGTGTGTGTGTGTGAGTTGTGTCTGTGTGTGCATGACAGTGTAATGTACGTATGTATGCATGCATGGTGATGTGTGTCTGCATAATTATGTGTCTGGTTGGTTTTTATTTTATTTTTACCGTGCCGTGCCAAGATGAAATCCTTTTGCAAAATTGGTGAATAAATATCTTGTATCTTGTAATCTCAGTCATCTCAAAGAGGGAAATCCAAACGCAATCCGCTTTGTTCGATTTTATGGGCTTGGACGATAGAGAAAAATAAGAAAAGCAAAAGCTGGAGTCCAGTCTGGACGAAACTGCTATCAAGAACGCAGAATTGATTTTTTCTGAGTTTTATTTTTAGCAGTAAGCGCCATGTTTATCGGAGCAGGAAACTCCTCCATAGTGAGGCCCCTTTGTTGGTTTCACTGCGGCCGCATTGTGAACAGCAGTTAAACATGGCGCTTACGGCTAAAAAAAAAACTCAGAAGAAATTAATTCTGCGTTCTTGATAGCAGTTTCGTCCAGACTGGACTCCAGCTTTTGCTTTTCTTATTTTTCTCTATCGTCCAAGCCCGTAAAATCGAACAAAGTGGATTGCGTTTGGATTTCCCTCTTTGAGATGACTGAGATTGCCCCCCTTGGATCGTTCCGTGCCAAGGTCAGTTGCACAGTACATGTACTGGCCGTGTGTGTTCAAGATGCAGAGTAGTGTCCATTATTGACTGTTTTGAAATATAATCATTGAGAGACCCTCCAGTGTTGATGCTAGTGCACTCACCTGGTCAAACTACAAGCACAACAATACAATTAAATACCTAATATCAATTACACCTCAAGGCCATATTTCTTTTATTTCTAAAGGGTGGGGTGGGCTTTCAAGTGACAAGCACATCACTGCAAATAGTGGGTATCTAGACAATATTGTACAAAATGATGTGATTTTGGCCGACAGGGGATTTGACATTTAATGAACTAGTGGCTATGAGAGGTGCACAAGTGAAAATCCCTGCCTTTACAAGAGGGAAGAGTCAGCTTACAGCTTATGAGATAGTCAACACGCAAACTAGCTAAACACGCAAACTAGCTAATCTGAGAATTTATGTTGAGCGAGTTATCGGTATTCTTTGTGGAAAGTACAAAATTCTGAACTCTGATATTCTGACTGATCTTTTGTTTGCAAGGGAAGAGGAAGAAGTGGTAACACTGGACAAAATAGTCACTGTATCATCTGGGCTTGTCAATGTTTGCACTGGTATCATGTGATTCTTGCTGTGACGCTGCATAAACACAGCCTAGTGAACTCATGGGTGAAACTCTTCCGCCTCAGGGCGGAAATCCGCCAAATGAAATTGGTCAAATAAGGAATTCCTTATTTTGAAAATCTTTAAAAAAAAAATTAAAATTTTTTTTTTTTTTTTTTTTGCCGGCGATCTCATTCGTATTTCCCATAACACAGTGACCGGACATCGCTGAGTCTTTGTTTCACTGGGCGCGCGAATTATCGGACTACAGCTTGGCATTTGTTACCATGTTTAATGTGCAAATTTGTGTGTTTGAGATAATAAGAATAAGAATAAGAATACTTTATTATCTCATAGAGAAATTCAGGGATACCAGGATAGGCCTACTTTTACCCTTAAAAGCCTGATTTTTCGTTTTCTTCCGGGGGGCTTCTCCCCCCTGGGCCCCCCTAGTAGGGCGTTGCCCCTGCAGGGGCGGACAAGGGAGGGAGTTTCTGGGGTTTCCGGAAAAAAAACCAGCCAAAAAATAAAAATATTTTTATGGTGCATTTCTTTATTTTACATTGAGTTTCAATTTTTGGGGTATTAAATCAGTGACAAAATCTGCTGCCTGAAACTGGTAATGATCATCCTCAGAATGCACCAGATTGCACCATTTTGCATCCTTTGCATGCCCCCGGACCCCCCTAGCAAGCTAGGCGCTTCGCGCCTTCACACCCATATCTTCACAATATACTTTTGGGAAACCCCCCCATAAAATGAACTGATCCGCCCCTGCCCTGCACCCCACCAGGGCTTGGGCGGCCCCTGGACCCCGGCCTCATTTTCCTTATTTTCAATTCTGATCAGTTTCACCCATGTGAACTGAAGGCATTGTTTAGACTAGAGAATATGTTAATTAAACTGTGGTGTATTGTATCTGATTCTGATGTCTCGCATGAGCAGCAGCAATAGTCTTTCTGTTATGTTTTCACTGGACGGAATCTTGAATTTGAAGATGAAGGCATTGTTTAAAGAATGTGTTAATTAAACTGTGGTGTATTGTATCTGATTCAGGTGTCTCACATGAGCAGAAGCAACAGTTTTTCTGTTATCATGTTTTCACTGGATGGAATCTTGAATTTGAATATACATGTGTATATGATCTGACCTGCTGCTATTTCCTTCCAATTCAAGAGCAGATTTCACTCTTTCTATCACACACACACACACACACACACACACACACACACACACACACACACACACACACACACACACACACACACCACTTTAACATACACTTTGAAATCATTTTGCATAAATGTGACATGTATTGACACAACTGACAAAGGTTGAATTATGCTGATTAACCTCAAAATAGCTCTACACAGGAAACAAGATAAGGAGCATTGAAAAATTAAATGGCCTACACTTGAAATGCGAGCACACATTTAAACTACCAATAACATGCAACTGCAAGCAACACTGAACATACCACTACCAGTATTGCAGGTATGAAGCCAAAGTGAAGAGAACACTTTCACTAAATGTTCAAAATTGAAATAACATACTGTGGGTATGTGAGTCATTAACTATTCATTATGATCAATAGACCTGTGCGCTTTTTTGCAGAAATAAATGTGTTCAATTTTGTTGTCATCAAAACAGAACTAGTTGATAATAGAAACTAACTTTCAGTTCCACTGCCAATTTAAACACTGTATTACTTGACTGTACTGATGCAGAACTACGCTGGACCACACACTCTTATTTGTTCCCTAAATCAAGCAGCCAATCCGTGTCACTGGAAACATTGAACAAGGAGAATGAACAATATACCTGGCTGAATAAGTTGATAATCAAACTGCTCATGATTCTTTGTTATTCACAGCAGTGGATGTAAAACAATCACAAAATAAGGTCCTGTATGCATCATAATTTATACTTGTAGCACTTGATTTTGTATTGTGGTCGCTAAACAAAATGTATGTCTACATCTGTGCATGATTTTACTTTAAGTTTAAGAATAAAATGAAACAAGAATGGAACAATTGATGACTTCTCTGTGAGTGTGAACTGTGATTTAAAACATTACATGCTCTCTTTTCTCTCCCTCTCTTCTTCTGCGTTCGATGTATTCTCTCCCTCTCTACAACTTTACTACTGCCACTTTCTGTGTGTACAGTCATACATGATGTTTGTTTTTTCCACACACATGAGCAAATGAGTCTGGTATTGTCATTGTTTCTTGCTGCGTTTTACGGCTGGTGTTTGCAGCTGCTCCTGGTTCACATCCACTGCTTGTAGAGGCTCAGCTTCTCTGGCCAGCCAGTTTCCAACTAGCTCTGGAAGAACTGCGAGTCTGAACACTTTCAAAGCTTTCTCCACACACATTGCCCAAAAATCACAGTCAGGCAATACTCGGACAATAACTTTATCCACAGTAGTCCACACCATGAAATCGCAGTAGGAGGAACTGGTCATAACAATCTGGCACTGTACTTGACTAAAGTATGGGTGGTCTTTGCGCAGACAAAGCATCCCCTCACTGTTAGATTCCAAACAGAAATGGCGGTCTGCCACAGCACACTCAACAGCTGACTCCTTGAAGGTGAAGGGACGTGTGTGCAGGTTTCTCCAACTCCGGCCATGCCGGTTTCTCCAACTCCGGCCATGCAGGTACAGTGTGCTGCCAGTATGTTGCCATCAGAAGTGGCGATGATCCAAGGAGAAAGTGCTGGTTCATTAAGGCGTTGTGAATGAAGAATCTGAAAAATAAATTGAAGGTCGCACAAATCAGCATTCAGCTAGGTCAATCGAATGAATATAACTCTAAGACGCACATAATGTGCTTTACAATAACCTTAACAATGAAAAGTAAACAACAGATTTTTAACTGAATATGAACATGAAGCTCATTATAAATTTATATAATATTTTGCAAGCTATTTCAAAATATAAATATATTCAAGACTATCTACAGCTTTTGTCGTAGTCCAGAATACAAACTGAAGCGAAGAATATATCAAAGACAAAGCCTCAACACAATATCCTGAACTGCAACTTGTGATATCAGCAACACAAGACAGAGAACACTCACGTTCATTCATTATAAACTGAAAGCACATTCTTACCTTTGCAGAAATGACAGAGTTCTGGGCTGTAGCACTTGACATCCCTCACCCAGCCAGAGACAAAAAGTCGGTAGGAATCCAAACTGTTGTAAGCTTTTCAGCTGCTCACATGTGTATCTGTATGCACTCTTGCCAAGCACAAAATAATTTACGATGTTGATGTAACTCAGCTCTGGCAGATCGTCCGGATTTGCTGACCAGCACCTGGTTGAGAATGTCATACGGATCATTCCCGTCAATCTCCAAAATCTTCTGGTGGTATCGCCGCCTCTCCTCTGGTAACAATCGCTCAGAATATTTTCGCTTCTCGCCCGATCGCAATGTTTTGCATGAGGCCTGTGCATGAGGCAAGGGAAGTCACTCCAGATTCTTCTCGGAACGCGTCGGAGGCATTGTTTCCCGTTTTTCAACGGTTCACAGCTGTTTTTACTTTTCTCTTTGAAATGAAACGATGAAAGGAAGAGAAATGGAAAGACAGGCATGTTGTTGGGACATAAACAGAACAGAGAACATAAGGGGAAAAAAACTGTGTTTCAACAACTTCCAGCAAGAAAATGCAAACACTAAACACTCCCGGCAGGGAAACACCTTAATTGACCTTGACCGTTGACTGTGTATGAGATCAGTTATTTTCGTACTCGGCTTGTAAAATAAATAAAATAATATCCAAACAACAGCTATTTTAAGATAAGAGTGTGTGGAGAGACCTTGTATTCAATTATAGTAATCACTGAAAGACATAAAACTTAGTTCAGAAGCGAATCCTAGAAACCCCTAAATAATGGAAAATGTGTTGGCTAAACAATTCATTGTTTACGTAAATAATTCATTGTTTACGTAAATAATGATTTATTTAGCAACATTGCTGATTCTTTATAAACAATGTAATATAAGTCTAAATAATATATTGTTTACGTAAATAAATCATTATTTACGTAAACAATGAATTATTTACGTAAACAATGAATTGTTTAGGTAAATAATGAATTGTTTACGTAAACAAAAAAATATTTAGAATTGTTTTACATTGTTTATAAACAATTACTTATTTAGCACATGAGCTTCTAAATAATGATTATTTAGCTAAAACTGGTGAAAAAAACATGAAAAAGTATCCAAATAATTATTTGACAAACGGAATGCCATATACCTTCCACGTGTCCGGGTTCGCGAACGAGCTTTTGTCGACTAGTCGGTTGCCCCGTTCGTATTTGTGATTTGTACGTTTTCTTGTTATTATCATTACATGAAGTCGCGGTGTTACCAATAAGGCATTACATTTTCATCAAAGCCGAGGTTATGATAAAGAGTATAATGGGAAATTCTGGGGAAATTGTCCCGCTGAAAGTACTCAATAATGATGCAACGTTTTGATTATTTCGATTCATTACATCATCCAAAACGTTTGGAATGAAGCAAATAAATAAAATACAAGAATTACAAGTTCAGAAAAAAACACAAATTGCCGTCGAAGCGGATCGAACCCTGGACCACAAAAGTAATGACTAGCAAATAATCGAGCGCTGTACCATCTGAGCTATTCTGTCGCACTGTAGGCGTGGGAGATTTTAACTTCAAATATGACACTTGAGTTCTCGAGCGTTCGTATTTGTGTACTGTTCACGTTATCTCACTGTTCGAGGCAAGTTCAGTTAATAACTGACCCTATGCTACCGGTCACTTCGTAAAAGTTTGGAAAGCAATATGAAGTAGCGATAATTTCAAGCGTGACCAACATTATTGCTAGGAAGTGCATTGACAAATCGCCGAAATGCGCTGACGTCATTGCATGACAGGATTTCACTACCCAAAATCCTCTATTCTCGATGACATACTAAGGAGTTAGTTCGGGAGAATGACGATCTATGAACGGTTTATCATATAAAGGGAAGCAAGCGGTTAAAAAAACGGGCATCGATAGAGCCAATGAACAGTGATGTCTACTTGTAGTATTTCATTCATTTGTGTTTGTTTGTTTGCTTAACGCCCAGCCGACCACGAAGGGCCATATCAGGGCGGTGCTGCTTTGACATATAACGTGCGCCACACACAAGACAGAAGTCGCAGCACAGGCTTCATGTCTCACCCAGTCACATTATTCTGACACCGGACCAACCAGTCCTAGCACTAACCCCATAATGCCAGACGCCAGGCGGAGCAGCCACTAGATTGCCAATTTTAAAGTCTTAGGTATATCTTAGGGTTCGAACCCACGACATCCCGATCACGGGGCGGACGCCTTACCACTAGGCCAACCGTGCCATTCATTTGTGTGTACAATGATATTGCAAGTGTATTGGATAACGTTAATATTGATGTTTTTTCGTGAAAGATGCCATCGTTTTGTCTAAAGAAATAATTCAGATTGCATTCGCATTTTTATTATTCTTTTTTTTTTTTTTTGACTTTTGGGAAGACGCTTAAGCGTGCCCTTTTAATCGATAAACAATAACATTATATAACACACTTGGTATCTGTATGTTTAACTGTACATTAATCTGTGGCACAGCACATTTAACATTTACTTTTGACGCGAATTCTTACAATACATAAATGGACAAGAATGTATTAATCTATGCGGTTGTGTCTGCGGTGTCAAGATTTGCGACATCGACATAATCATGAATCCATTGTTGGCTCACGAAGTGTAGCCTATGCGATCGTAACTTTGTCTGTCTGTGCGTGCGTGCGTGCGTATGTGCGTGCGTGTGTATGTCTGTGGTAGAAACTTTAACATTTCGTCATTTGAAGACGTCACATTATGGCGTAAGAGGGTTAGACGTCACGCGAAGGAATGTCTCGGTCATTGTTATTTTGAGCGGGCCGAGACTATTTGGCAGTCGTGTCTGTAAGTAGGCTACATGCAGATCTAGACAGACAGATCTAGATCTAGTGTCTCGCTTTCTTGCACAGTGTCACCTATGCTTACTGTGTGTGTGTGTGTATGTGTGACGGAGTGATTGAGTTTGTGTTACTGTTTGTCTATTTCTTACGTGAGCCTTGAAGGCTTCGCCTCTTGTTAGTATCCTTATTTGTTTGATTCTGCAGGGAATAGTACCTGCTATTCAGACTTGGTCGTGTGACAGACGTTTTCTTCCACACGAGATTACGTTGATTGTCTAACGAAGTCGTCAGGCTGAGTTAGACATCAGCTAATCGAGTGTGGAAGAAAACTCTGTCACCTGGCCAAGCCGGAGTAGCATTTATGTCTCACAGCTTCAACAGAGGAGAGCTCAAACACGTTTTGCGTACTCACGCTTGACAAACCTAAACACAGGAGCAGCCATTGTGGAGATATCTACTTTTTGACGGAAGTGACCGAACAACTATGGATGACGTCTCGGTATATGTGAATGACGTCACAGTCATCGTCACAGTCAGTATATTTTGAAGCATCGCTTTCTTCATGACGTCTGTCTGTGTCTGCATCCGCGAAATGTTTGTTCTTTTCGGGAACTTTGTCATCCATGTTCACAACTCTGTCCTTCTAGATTCAGACTAACAGGCCTCGTGAGCGAGCCACTTTCCAAGGGCAGCTAAATTCGCGTATGGAAACAGTACTGTCGTCTGGGATGCCGTTTTCAGTATTCCCAGCGTTGAAGAATTTGTAAAGAGAAGAAACGATAACAGCAGGAGAAATGAAAGTCGTGTGTGCATTTTGGGGCTTTTGGAGGGACGATTTCGAGTTTAAATCCGTTCTTGCCATGCTCCAAAGCGTGTAACATACACTCTTGCACACGTTTGCTTTAGAAGTGGCAAAGAAGGAAAGCGTGAGGCATTACATGATATTTGTGTAATGTCAGATTGTTAGACAAGGCACTTTGCCTTAAACCTGTATCTTCCTAAATAAAGTTTATTATGCTCTCTCTCTCTCTCTCTCTCTCTCTCTCTCTCTCTCTCTCTCTCTCTCTCTCTCTCTCTCTCTGTCTCTGTCTCTGTCTCTCTCTCTCTCTCTCTCTCTCTCTCTCTCTCTCTCTCTCTCTCTCTCTCTTCCCCTCCCCCTTAATATCCGGATAAACAGACGGCCATCATCATACACAAAAACAAAAAACATCCTCCATATCTCACGCCCCCCCCCCCCCCCCTTCTCTCGTTCCTTTGCTCTCTTCTCAACGGTTCCAATATCTGTCTGCGCATCGAGATACCTTGACGATAGTTTCTGCTCTTGTTGGTAAGCGATATGCTTTGTTTGCAAAATAACATGCCTCGACAATGTCATTTGATTACTCAAAACATAGTTTACACTCATGTGACACTCTTTCCCTCATATGTCATGCTGAGTCTGT
Organism: Littorina saxatilis; assembly: GCF_037325665.1. Classification (NCBI taxonomy): domain Eukaryota; kingdom Metazoa; phylum Mollusca; class Gastropoda; order Littorinimorpha; family Littorinidae; genus Littorina; species Littorina saxatilis. Next base: position 22,033 of record NW_027127905.1, read on the forward strand.
AAGACTTGACGAAGATTTAATAAGGCCTAAAAAAAAATAGGTGTGGTTACGGTAACCCGACCTACCCTATTTTTAGGGGCCGATCCTATAACTTTTTATTACATTTGTCCAAAAAAAAAAATAAAAAAAAGAGTGCAAAAAACGCAATGAAAGCGAAAGCGCCCGAGTCGCACACTTATTTCCCTGTCAAGTACATGTTTAATTTGTACACATTAGAAAAAAAAGTTAAAAAAAAAAAAAGTGATTTCCTACCTACCTACCCTATTTTTTTTGGCTATGTTACCGTAACCACACCTATTTTTTTTTTGGCCTAACAAAAATAATACAGCCATCGCAGAAGAACAAAACATGATACTATTTTCAACAACAAACTTTTGGAAGTCTGATCTTGTACTAGACAACAGACGACGAACACTTTGGTACACTGATCCTGTAGTGTACATCAGGCTGTGTACGGATGTTGAATGTTTGTGACCTGGTGATTATCTCCATTGAGAGGCCTTTCCTTACAATTATTTTGTGCACTTATTATTTTGATAAGCCGTCGCGATATAACCTTCGTGGTTGAAAACGACGTTGAACACCAAATAAACAAATACACACATTTTGATAAGTTTTGTCTGCTCTGACTAGCAGAGTGTTCGAGTGTAAGTGACATGCAGGATAATTATTAACCAGGACAGAGCTAGACCAAGTGTATGAGGGGTAGGTGCTCCCAATAAGAGGTAAGGGTACAGGGGTAGGTGCTTCCCATACGAGGTAAGGATACAGGGGTAGGTGCTTCCCATAAGAGGTAAGGATACAGGGGTAGGTGCTTCCCATAACAGGTAAGGATACAGGGGCAGGTGCTTCCCATAAGAGGTAAGGATACAGGGGTAGGTGCTTCCCATAAGAGGTAAGGATACAGGGGTAGGTGCTTCCCATAAGAGGTAAGGATACAGGGGCAGGTGCTTCCCATAACAGGTAAGGATACAGGGGTAGGTGCTTCCCATAACAGGTAAGGATACAGGGGTAGGTGCTTCCCATAAGAGGTTAGGGTACAGGGGTAGGTGCTTCCCATAAGAGGTAAGGGTACAGGGGCTGGCCTGGTGGGGTGTCAAAGGGCGGACGCTGTTGAAATGTAACATTTGAAAGGGGTAGTTTGGGTCTTTCCTTGACATTTGTCGGTTAAGAAAAAAATTGGAGTTGGACTTTTTTAAATGAATTGAGTTCTGATGAAGCAGCTAGTGGCTTTTACAAAAATCAAATGATCCAAACAATTCCGACTGTGCATATAGAGCACCTAGGCAGTGTAGTTATGGTATGAGACAAAGCGGAGGGATGTGCTTGTCCATTGTACAAAACAAGACTTGTCTGACCGGGTCTGAGATGGTGAATTAAACCGTTTACATGGGACGGGATGTTCCTTGTATCTGGATATCAAGTATCTCTGCATTTGGACAC
>NW_027127906.1:0-4280 GCF_037325665.1 Littorina saxatilis
ACTGTCAATGCACATTGAGTCAGTTTTTCCACATCCCTGCACCCACAGTGATTGACTCATTCTGCTTTGTCTTCTTATTGATCTATTGCACTATTGGATATATATCCATATTCAATGTGCATCATATGGGTAAGGCCAAAAAAAAAAATTGTCTGTTTAGGGTAACCCGACCGACCCTATCGATTTGGCGCCGACCCAAAAACTTTTTTTTGATTTCAAAAAAAAAAAAGAGGTAAAAATGCTAAAAAGAGACATTTGGCGTTTCTTTCTCTCCCTTTCTCTCTGTTTTATTTATACGTTAGTTTTGAAACATGTATTCATCAAATATAAGAAGTGAATGTTCAGCCAACATAGCATTTACACAACAAACAAAAAAACAACCAAAAAAAAACCCTACCTACCTACCGACCCTACTTTTTTTGGTCATGTTACCCTAAACAGACAATTTTTTTTGTTTTGCCTAATGTGCATATCACACTTATATTGCAACTATAAGTATTACTGTCACTGTGCCAGTTACATATATATTTACACTATGTAGCAATATTTATTCTGACAGTACTGTTTCTTCTGACCTCTGGCTTTATCTGTTCTGTAACAATCTGGCTCATACCCGGTGTATTTATGCTGTTCACTGAAAATTAAGCTGCTTTTGAGTGCAGTCACATTCATACCTGATCAGTCACTCCTGTAAATATCCATTCATATAATTGTTATAATATCTCTTTACTAATGGGGCTGTCACACACAACGATTTGCTCCATTACACTGAACGATTTTCGCTTACGAACGAGCTACGATTGAGCAATGAGTCACTCGCAAGCGATTCTCTCATTGATTTGGACGATAGAACCTGCCCTATTCTCCGCGAGTCAAACGCAGGTCAGGACCATAAGAACGCCCCATTGTGGCTTTCACACTGTGACTTAAAAAAATGGCGGACAGCAGCAAATCACGTCTTGGTCTTCACTGATTCAAAACTTTTCGGAAGAACAGTTTCTTACCAAGATACAAAGGACACGTTTTAGGCAGGGCCTAGGGCAGAGAACCATCAGATGCAACTGTCTGCGTAATAAATCGTGAAAGATTAATGCTTAAACAGTGATGTACATTTTAGTCGGTCTCCGGTCTCTGACCGATCCAATTTCCCCAGGACCTATAGCTTTAACCCCAGCAGGACACAGGTCCGATTAACCTACAGAAGAAGTGGTCAAGGGTCCGATCGTTTTTGACAATGAAGCGGACATGCGGACTGTTCAATTTTCAAGAGGAAAGCTTGTTTCGGTTTTGCCAAGCGAAAGTAAACACTGCGTGAGGAAAGCTGGTTTCGGTTTTGCCAAGCGAAAGTATGCACTGCGTGTGACCAGTTTGTTGAGTGAACGAGGCACCATATGGGATCTGATTCTTTGAATTAATTTATCCTCAAGTTGGATCAAGAAGAAAAAAAAACCGAACCCATATGGTGCCTCGAGTGCATTCATTGGCTCAGCAATAAATCGTTTAAACCAATGGGAACCACCCGTGCATGTTCGCACATGCGCAAGGCATTACTTTTCGTCATAATATCCGGAAAAACCAATTGTAATTGTGCGTTCGAACGAAAATAAAACGAAAGAGAAACGACATGGGTCTGAAAAAAAGCTCAAAGCAGATAAAAATCAGCAGACATTGATGTCCATGCTGCGTTCGCCAGCCACTGTGGCTTCAGCTGAACCAACAACAACGTCAACCGAGAACGAATTTAAACTGAAAAATCTTTTTAAATGCGGTTTTACGAGTCGTGTTTTTGTCCTATTGAAATTGCAATCTCAGGACACTGTGTCCTATTGATTTTCAGTCTTCAGGACAATTGTCCTAAAGGCTGCTAGAAAAATGTACATCACTGCACATAGATGTAAGATCATACTTGTTTTCTGTTTGTATCGTAAGTTTCTTGTCCATCTTCGTATGGAATCTTAAACAGAATGAGGCAGAGCGATGTTAAGCTATCAAATAACCAAAGTTATGAGGATGAAAGTCGCTTGTTCATTTCAATGCTTGTTATTCTCTCAGGTGCCAGGAGAAAAGGTTCCGTACAACTCTCGCTTACTCTATTACACAGTCATGTCGTATGCATAAAGAGCGATTACTTCCCTTTGGTTATTTGACATCTTCGTATGGGCTAATTTTCTTCTCTCACTTCTCTTTGCTATTGCTAATCAAGGGGTTTGAAGCTACAGAGGGGTGACAAAAGTGATGTATACTCGATGTCGACAAACTACAAACTGAAATTGTGAGCGTCGGAACTGATAAACAGTGGAGCGTAACAAAATTCCACATGGTGACAGTACATGATGTGACCGTTTTGTCCAAGAAGTTTTTGTCAGCGTTTTGCTGCGTGCTGGTTGAGTTATGAACATGACCAGGACAAGTATAAAGTGTACAGTTACTGTGCAAACAACCTATTGTACAGGTGAGAAAAGCTAATAACCTCAATTATGAAATGTAGCAACAAAGTCTGAGAGAAACCAAGGGAATATTTGTTTAACTGTTCGAACGGCTAGAGTTGCGTGAATTATTGAATAAGAGCACTAGATGTAGAAAGTCTCAGTGGAAGCGTCCCTTTTCGTTCGTCGAGGTTGATTATGATTTCGTGAACTGGGTACCGAAAGGCCCCAGGCTGAACTACAAGGACTGGGAGGAGGTTGGCCCCTAGATGTGTGGCATGCAGGCCCACCGGCGTGTGGATACGCCCTGGTGCCCACGAACCAACCCCCAACTATGGGTTAAATAGCCGGGCAGGACAGGCTCGTCAACCCTGGAAGGCAGCTGTCCTAGGAGAAGATCACTCCAAAATTAAAACGAGGGCAGAGGAGGCTCACTATCCCTGCAAGGAAACTCCTCTAGGAGAAGGACCACTCCAAATTTAAACCCACGTAGTCCCCCGAAGACGGAAGACATCGGCCATTAGGCGGGGAGCAGACCGGATGTCTACGCTTACTACGACAAATGATTGTGTCTAGGTCGAATGTTCGTGATTATGATTTCGGGCTGTTTGACCCATTTTTAAGTCGGGCGTTTGAATGTATTAATTAGCACGAAAATATGATCGACAAATTCAAAAACAGCATCTTTTTTTCCTGTGTTATTTAAACATTCGAAAACGAGGACTGTTCAAGTCTGCTGTGATCCCTACCATGTGCATTTACACAGCCGTGACTAGAAGACACATCAACAGAGGAAGATGAAGAAAAGCGAATTTCCAGCATCAATTAGTCAAACGCAAATCTAGAGGCAGCTGTCAGTCGTCACTTGATAGAATTGTTAATCCAATTATTGAAGACTGTGCACGCATTGCTTTCTTTCAACCTATAGTCACTTATGAGGAGCAAAGGACGCAGAACCAATTACCAAAAGCCCAAAGGTCTGAGGCAAATAAAGTATTTGTCACGAAGTGGTTTGCATGTGAATTTATTATGCGTGTTCTGCCCTTTTGCACTGTCTCTACCCTTTCACACCAAACACTTCAAAACAGAATTTGGGAGGATGCAGGCTCATTATTTCCTCAACCAAAAACAACATACTTCTTCACTTTAAATACATCAATACGAACAACTTTTCAACACACAGTTCGCACAATCTTCCAGCTTTCACTCAAGGCATGTAAATACATATTATAACAATACTTTCTCAAATATAGATTAACGCACACAAGAAGGTACCAACAGACACTCACGAGTTCGTATCACGGCTCACTGCATGTCGCCAGTTCACTTACTTGTCTCGCTGAATCCTCGTAGAATAATGAATTCAGATGCCAACACACAGAGATGCTAACACACACCTTTCGCTGAAGATGCCAACACACACCTTTCACTGAAGATGCCAACACACACCTTTCACTGAAGATGCCAACACACACCTTCCAGGTTTCTCCCCGAGAAACCCTTCCGCCCGTAGCGGAAACAACCGTCGTCAGCTACGACCGGTCTCGATGAAGACTCCACTCGTCTAGTCATCTGCGCCGAGGTGGTCCCTTGCTTCCACCGTCGTCTAGCGCTTCTCTCGTGTAAGGTCCCTCCCTTATACGCCATGGAAATCCCTCATGGAAACTCCTAAAGAATTTAACCAAGTCTTAATACAACATTCTCTAAAACCATCTCTTCTTCCAAACGTTCATGTACCACTCATACATTTTCATTCATTCCACGTTCACATTCCGTACAGATTCAATATCCAAACTAACACTTAATCAATGAATAACACTCCCCATACAAAGCATGACCGTCTTAAACATAACA
>NW_027127907.1:0-10000 GCF_037325665.1 Littorina saxatilis
TTTTGCTATGTATACTGTTTATTAGAATCAATCAAAAGCAAGGTTATGTTACTCTTAGAATGGTATCCCCCTTTGAAGAAAGCAAACGTTTCTAAACAAAATGACACAGCAAGTACTTTAGCCTTCCCATAGTCACCTTTTGGAATGAGGTCGCATGACTTTGCCCTTGGCACGTGTCTTTACATCTCATGACAACTAAACTCGTGCCGACAGACTGAACAGCACAACAACAAGAAAGACGCACACATCCAAGGTTTACGGTTCACTTGTCTTTCTTCCTAATCTGAAGACATTATCGCCCGACGATTAGCAATAGGAATGACTGAGTTCATGGTAAATTACGAAGGGCCTGTATTTCCACATAGGCTACGTGTCAGCGTAGAGGACTTGTCATTGAATTAAGGCACACTCCTCGTGAACACAGTTGGGCTCATCGTCTCAGATCTTACCAGGGTTTTGCATGAGATAAGACCATCCCTCCGCTTTGACACATAGCAAAACTCGACAGCCCGGCCGCTTGCTTTTTGGAATTTTGTAATCAATTCATTTCTAAAAAAGGTGCTAGTGGCCTTTGTTAAAACCCCAGTATGATAGAATATTGATGTATGAATGAAGAAATGTATAAGAACACAAGAATGTATGAATGACAAAGAACAAATGTTTATTTTTGAATGTTTTATGTATGTTTTATTACGGACACAAAAAGCTCAGCAATGCAATTTCTCTTTTAGAGATTAATAAAGTTATTGTATTGTATTGTATTGTATTGTATTGTATGTCTCAAATGGTTTACAGAACGATTTAAATTGTCAAATGAAAAAAGCAGTTATAACCTTATGGAACACACTTGCAATAGCATTTAATAGCATTAAATGAAACAGTTTGTTTGAATTGCTATTTAGCTCGCGTAAAACCACACACCAGATTTCGTGGTTATCTAACCCCTGAGCCATCGTGAACCCGTGTGATCCACTTTCCTATTTACATAATTTAGTCAAGTTTTAACATAGAGGGGGAATCGAGACGAGGGTCGTGGTGTATGTGTGTGTGTGTGTGTGTGTGTGTGTGTGTGTGTGTGTGTGTGTGTGTGTGTGTGTGTGTGCGTGTGTGTGTGTGTGTGTGTGTGTGTGTGTGTGTGTGTGTGTGTGTGTGTGTCTGTCTGTCTGTGGGTGTGTGTGTGTAGAGCGATTCAGAGTAAACTACTGGACCGATCTTTATGAAATTTTACATAAGAGTTCCTGGGTATAATATCCCCAGATATATATTTTTTTTCGATAAATGTCTTTTATGACGTCATATCCGGCTTTTTGTAAAAGTTGAGGCGGCACTGTTACACCTTCATTTTTCAATCAAATTGATTAAAATTTGGCCAAGCAATCTTCGACGAAGGCCGGACTTCGGTATTGCATTTCAGCATGGAGGCTTTAAAATTAATTAATGACTTCGGTCATTACAACTCTGAAAATTGTAATTAAAATTATTTTTTTATAAAATGATTCAAAATTACTTTTATTTTATTCTTTATCATGTTCTGATTCCAAAAACATATAATAATGTTATATTCGGATTAAAAACAAGCTCTGAAAATTAAAAATATAAAAATTATGATTAAAATTAAATTTCCGAAATCGTTTTAAAAACAATTTTATCTTATTCCTTGTCGGTTCCTGATTCCAAAAACATATAGATATGATATGTTTGGATTAAAAACACGTTCAGAAAGTTAAAAAGAATAGAGATATAGAAAAGCGTGCTATCCTCCTCAGCGCAACCGCTACCGCGCTTTTCTGGATTGTTAATTTCACTGCTTTTGCCACGAGCGGTGGACAGACGATGCTACAAGTGTACGGTCTTGCGGAAAAAAATGCAATGCGTTCAGTTTCATTCTGTGAGTTCGACTGAGCTAGACTAAATGTTGTATTTTCGCCTTACGCGACTTGTTTTTATTGTGTGTGTTAGAGAGAACGAGTGAAAGAGAGAGAGAGAGAGAGACGTAAGACGTACGACGTAAGACATTTTATTGATTAAACACACAAGGTTCATTTCAACGGGGTGTGGGGAGGGGGGGGCAGTAATACATGCCGTGTGTTTGTATTTATGGACAATCACCCGGTTTTATCTCTTTCTCTCTATCATATACTCACACGAACGCACGCACGCTCTCACTCTCTCTCCCTCTCTTTCTCTTAAACCTAAAGACATATCCAGCGCATGAATTAACAATATGGATAGGTGCAACGACAAACAAGTTTACAGTGCTAACATACATTATCGGCTGTCAATCATGCTCTATCGTTCCACGGCACAAACTCTCTCTCTCTCTCTCTCTCTCTCTCTCTCTCTCTCTCTCTCTCTCTCTCTCTCTCTCTCTCTCTCTCTTTCTCTCTCTCTCTCTCTCTCTCTAACACACACACACACACACACACACACACACACACACACACACATACGCACACACACACACACACAATCGGCACAAACAGACTCACACACACACACACACACACACGTACACACACACACACACACACACACACACACACACACACTTATACGCACACACTTACACGCACGCACACACACCCACAACCCCCTCTCTCTCTCTCTCGCTCTCTCTCTCTCTCTCTCTCTCTCTCTCTCTCTCTCTCTCTCTCTCTCTCTCTCTCTCTCTCTCTCTCTCTCTCACTCAGTCTCTCTGTCTCCAACACACACATTATCATGAGCAGACTCAAACAAACACACACACACACACACACACACACACACACGTACACACAAACACACACACACACACACACACACACACACACACACACACACACACACACATACATACCCTCACACACACTACCGCGCGCCGGCCGCAGACTCTTATAACTATCAAATCATCACAGCGCTCTGGCTAAAAAATAGCCTCAGCACAGGCCTAGCTAGGACTGATATATATGTCTACGGCGACTGTATGCAGTAAACAAGTCGCGTAAGGCGAAAATACAATATTTAGTCAAGTAGCTGTCGAACTCACAGAATGAAACTGAACGCAACGCAACGCAGCAAGACCGTATACTCGTAGCATCGTCACTCCACCGGCCGCCCGTGGCAAAGGCAGTGCACGTGGAATTGACAAGAAGAGCGGGGTATTCGTTGCGCTAAGAAGGATAGCACGCTTTTCTGTACCTCTCTTTGTTTTAACTTTCTGAGCGTGTTTTTAATCCAAACATATCATATCTATATATTTTTGGAATCAGGAACCGACAAGGAATAAGATGTAAGTGCTTTTAAATTGATTTCGAAAAAAAAAATTTGATAATAATTTTTATATATTTAATTTTCAGAGCTTGTTTTTAATCCGAATATAACATATTTATATGTTTTTGGAATCAGCAAATGATGGAGAATAAGATAAACGTAAATTTGGATCGTTTTATAAATTTTTATTTTTTTTTACAATTTTCAGATTTTTAATGACCAAAGTCATTAATTAATTTTTAAGCCACCAAGCTGAAATGCAATACCGAACCCCGGGCTTCGTTGAAGAGTACTTGACCAAAATTTCAACCAATTTGGTTGAAAACTGAGGGCGTGACAGTGCCGCCTCAACTTTCACGAAAAGCCGGATATGACGTCATCAAAGACATTTATCAAAAAAATGAAAAAAACGTTCGGGGATTTCATACCCAGGAACTCTCATGTCAAATTTCATAAAGATCGGTCCAGTAGTTTAGTCTGAATCGCTCTACACACACACACACACACACACACGCACGCACACACATACGCACATACACCACGACCCTCGTTTCGATTCCCCCTCGATGTTAAAATATTTAGTCAAAACTTGACTAAATATAAAAAGACGATCATCGATAATTGTTCTTGCGTGTTCCCATCTCCAGCAAATGTAAACCAGCACTCAGATCTGCCTGAAACTTTGGCACCAATTGCCCCAACCATTATTTGCTTAGCATGCAAAGTCACGATTTTTGTCCTTAAACCCTGAATTAATAAGAATATTTGTTTAGATCTTTCGAAAAAGTTACATAATACGACACGCTTAATATACACGTTCACAAAAATGCACACACATTCTGGTCAGCCTATTGGTCATAACTTCTGAAATTTGCAAAGCAATTCATTGGGAACTTGAGCAGATATGGCTCTCTCAGTGGAGGACCCCCTCAAAAATGGCCGCAAAACGTGCCTTTTTTGGCCTCTGAAACGGTTGACACCTACCGCTTTTGGCAAAAGGCTACACAAATACTAAACACGTAAGGTACATGAAACAAAATGATCTGAACAGGAAATTGAATGGCCTTTCCAATGGTAGTCAGAAGTGTTTGGTAAGTGCACATTCTGATTTTTTGCAGATTTTAAAATACGGGGCATTGGTTTTTGTCAGGTTGATTTTAGGGGTGACCTTGTTTGACAGGCTGCCACGGGATGCCTATATACAAAGTACCACCAATCGAACAAATGATATGAACAGACATAATTACCTTTTCCAGCATATAAAGTTCAATTAATATTGATTGTGGTTTAACGTTCTTCTGAACGTGCGAAAATTTTTGCAATAATTTGTTGGCCAAGTTTAGATCAACAAATTGACAATGGAAGACGGGGGTTTAAAAAGGGGGAATAGGAGGGGGGGGGAGAAAAGACAGACGTAGAGAAGAACAACATACAAACATCCATTCAGTCAAGCAACCAACATTATTTTCTCACCTATCGCCTTCAAGCTCGCCCCGCTCTTCGACGTTTTTCTGCGACCCTCCGGACATGGGTGACCTTGACCTTGCCGTGCTGGCCAGCAACGGTCCGTCTTCCTCTGCCCACGCCTCCGTCTTTTGCCGGACCGTCACGTGATCTCTGACGTCATCACGCGTCACGGGAACCAGCATGACGAAGTCCGTGGGATCGAAGGAGTCTTTCACCCTGTATCCTTCTTCCCTGGCAGTGTGACAAGGGGAGGATACCAGACGATAATCGCAGTTACTCTGCTCCAAGACCCGCTGGATGTACGGGTAGTTGACGTAGGTGCCTCTGAGGTGGTCGAACCTACTCGGGGGCTCGGACTGAGGTCGGGTGCGCATGGAACTGAGCTGGAGGTGTTCTCCGTTGTACAGAATACTCCCGAGCTGGGTTGGGCCGTTGGTAGGGGTGCTTGGGGTGAGCGGATAAGGATAAGGGCGATGACTTCCACCCGTCGTCATGGGCCTGGACAACGGAGGAGGGATCCTCTGTGTTCGTTGCGGAGCCGGGGGTGGTTGAGGGCGTAGCTTGCTCTCTAACTCCACCACAGTTTGAAACCTCCGCCTGCTGTAGTCTCTGAGCGTCTCGCTCTCTTGCCGGGCGGACTGGAGGCGGTCCTGTAGCCGTAACCTTTCCTGGCGCGAGCTGACCGAGCGCTGCTGGGCGTCCTTGAACCCGTGCTCCATGGGGAAGTCATCCAAGGTCAACCTTCGCTGCAACACGACAGGAGAGGATTGAGGTCGTCTTGTGCCACGATACATTGCGGGATCCTTCATAATGGGTTGGGTAAGGTTCTGTGGTACTTTGTGTCAGTGTAATTTGTATATGTATATGCTGTGTGTACAGCCGGTAAGTCTCGGAGCAAGATTAAGTCAATTTCACAATCCCAAGATCTGATATTAAGTCACAACGGTAACGACAGTTTTTCGATGGCAATGGGGCTTTGTGTGAATATGACAGATAGTACTAGTTTCAATCGCGACACGTGAAAAACCCTGATCAATTAACATGACCTGAAACAGCTTTTGTCCACATTTTATTTAATAGCTGATCTTCGAAAAGGTGCAGGTTCGTACTTGATTCAAACCTTGTCAAATGAGTACGTTCGTTTCAAAACACGAAACAGCCGGCACGTGCAACATTAATCTATACTTGAAACGATGCCTGAGTTTCCCATTTTCAAGACGGACATGAACTCAACACCTTCACCGAGCCACTCTTGTTTAGCAAACATCAGCACAAACCACGACTCAAAATGTCATCTGTTCCTCGGGAGGGACTTCACGACAACAATGTTATGACATGTTTGCGTCCAAACACCGAATCATTGTCGCCGTTTGTCCGTCAAAATCGAAGCTCTGCTGCACTCAGTAGGTTCAGGCACACGCTTGACACTCGGCCGACAGCATTACCACACTACCATAAACCACTCGCTTTTGTTTGCCTTCAAACATTACAACTACCAGAACACACTGAGTAATCGTTGAGCCTATCAAACTTGATACGTTTCAGCAGATAACGAATGAAGCCTTGGAGGGCAGCGTACAAACGAGGAACAGTAAATCACCGACAGTTTCTTTCACGGGTAGTCAACTAGGGGGGCTGCCATTAAATCAATCACAAGGCCAGGGCTGTAAACCCGAGTCTTCTTTGGGTGTTGCCTCAAATCAATCGCCAACACTGTAGAACTGGGTCGCTTAAGACCCAAGACTTAAAAGGAAGAGAATTCTCTAGTATCCAGCGAAGCTTAATGAAAAATCGTTCGGACAACACTGTTTAAAGGCTTTTTACATTTAGTCAAGTTTTGACTAAAATGTTTTAACATAGAGGGGGGAATCGAGACGAGGGTCGTGGTGTATGTGTGTGTGTGTGTGTGTCTGTCTGTCTGTGTGTGTGTGTAGAGCGATTCAGACTAAACTACTGGGCCGATCTTTATGAAATTTGACATGAGAGTTCCTGGGTATGATATCCCCGGACATTTTTTTCTTTTTTTCGATAAATACCTTTGATGACGTCATATCCGGCTTTTTGTAAAAGTTGAGGCGGCACTGTCACACCCTCATTTTTCTATTAAATTGATTGAAATTTTGGCAAAGCAATCTTCGACGAAGGCCGGGGTTTGGTATTGCATTTCAGCTTGGTGGCTTAAAAACTAATGAGTGAGTTTGGTCATTAAAAATCGGAAACTTCTAATTAAAATTATTTTTTTATTAAACGATCCAAAAACAATTTCATCTTATTCTTCGTCATTTTCTGATTCCAAAAACATATACATACATGTTATATTTGGATTAAAAAACAATCTCTGAAAATTAAAAATATAAAAATTATGATCAAAATTAAATTTCCGAAATCGTTTTAAAAACTATTTCATCTTATTCCTTGTCGGTTCCTGATTCCAAAAACATATAGATATGATATGTTTGGATTAAAAACACGCTCAGAAAGTTAAAGCGAAGAGAGGTACAGTAAAGCGTCAGTGCTATGAAGCACAGCGCAATCGCTACCGCGCCAAACAGGCTCGTCACTTTCACTGCCTTTTGCACTAGCGGCGGACTACGTTCAGTTTCATTCTGTGAGTTCCACAGCTTGACTAAATGTAGTAATTTCGCCTTACGCGACTTGTTGTTTATGTGCGTTAGCCGGCTGTGAAAGTTAGTATTAGCGGCTTATCGTTTCGGCTATGTCTCCTGCCACCTCGTGGATTATCTACCAGTAGAGCGCGATACTATACTGTTCATTGACTGCAAGACAGCTATTCTCTAGCTGAGGGTTCCAGCTTAATCCTTGGATCAGTTCACAGAGCCGACAGGACGAACGTTTCGGTGCCAAGACGGGAAAAAGAGGCCGTTGATAATAACTTAGCAGATGTGGTCATGGTTTGGCAAATTTTCACGTACCACGTAATCTTCAAACAAGGATTAACACGCTTGTGGGCGATTGGTGACCAAGTACACTCAAGGAAATCCCTGAATATTGTCTGTGACTCACAGTGCACGTTTTCGAAAGAAATAATACCCAAATAAGGAATGGTGGCTAAACTTTAAGTTAGGATACCACAGGTTAACAGTTTTCACGAAAAGTGCTTCCTTTTTTTCCAGGCACAAAGTATCAGACGACTTTCTGAAAATCGCCACAGATCAGCTACTACTGACGACATCGCATGCACAGTCAGAAACTATTCGGAACTCCCCGCAAATATTGATTCATTTTCTCCTTCCCTTTAACAATTCATTTATGTCCCAGAGCAACACAGCTGGCAACGCATGTCGGCGTCCTTGGGCGAGAAGAAAACTACGGTACGAAGCTTTAATCCGAGAAATGAACACCACACTTCTTTAACTCGACACACACACACTGACTTTCATTCGGCCGCAGAGTAAGGGACTTAATCCTCCAAGTTCTGTAAGTCATACACAAATGAGTGTATGGTGATCGTGCCCTCCTACGAATACACATATTTACAGAGCGCTAAGCCTTCGCAGGCCCTTAGTTTCAAACACATCGATCGACGATTCCAAGCAGACGATCGACTAAGGGAGATCACTTTACATTAGCAACGCCGCAAAGGGAGGTAACATTCGATCACAAAAGGTGCGAGCAGACCGTGAAGATACGGTGTCAAGAATAACACTAGAAAGGACGGGTTTGTGATGGTAATCGTTTACGAATATGAAGAGAAGATAATTTGAAGTCGTTGACCTGTTTAAATTGCGTCGATAACGCGACTATTCTAAACAAAACACCCCACTATCACCCCTTTTAGTCAACTCGCTCTGTCTGTCTGTCTGTCTGTCTGTGTCTGTCTGTCTGTATGTGTCTCTCTGTCTGTTTGTCTGTCTCCCCCCCCTCTCTCTCTCTCTCTCTCTCTCTCTCTCTCTCTCTCTCTCTCTCTGTTTTTCTTTCTGTCTCTGTCTCTGTGTCTGTGTTTCTCTCTCTATCTCTGTCTCTGTCTCTGTCTCTCTCTCTCTCTCTGTTTTTACACCCCCGGTATAGGGGTGTGTATAGGTTTCACTCGATGTGTTTGTGGCGGTGTTTGTGTTCGCAAGTAGATCTCAAGAATGAACGGACCGATCGTCACCAAACTTGGTGAACAGGTTCCATACATTCCTGAGACGGTCCTTACAAAAATTGGGACCAGTCAAACACACGGTTAGGGAGTTATTGGTGGATTAAAATTATACAACGACTTATAGACGGACACCCCCGTTGGTCAAAGGGAAATAACCTTCTCAGTTGGTGGCAGTGAGAATGGTTATTTCCCTTTGACCAACGGGGGTGTTTTTCCTATCAGAGGAATTTCTTGTTCTTTCTGTCTCTGTCTCTATGTCTCTCTCTCTTTGTCTCTGTCTCTGTCTCTGTCTCTGTCTCTGTCTCTGTCTCTCTCTCTCTCTCTCTCTCTCTCTCTCTCTCTCTCTCTCCCCCCCCCCCCCTTCTATCTCGATCTGCTCACGTGCGTTTCTGTGTGACAGTGTGTCTATGTTATTTTCCCGTCCTTTCTTTTTCTTTCGTTCTTATTCAGTCTTCTCCCCTTTAGTGACACGATTCCGCATGCTTTTTCAAAACATCCATACACAAATCATATTGAAACTGTATAAAAGCGAAAGCATGTTCCAACCAGTATTTTCATTTAGCTTGCCGCTCCTTTCGTAACACTGAGTGAATGCCTCGGCCCAAGGCCGTTTTTTCAATGGGCGCGCGTCAGCGTTTATGCATTAATCCACGATCCCATTCAGCTAGACCGTTATAAATCACTGAGGAAAAAAATCAATAAAAAATAAGAGAGACGTGTGAAGCCATTTGGCGAATCCACTTGGGCAAAGGTCGTCGTAACCGAGTTACTGGAGAAAACATACAGCCAACCCTCTCAAAAGCGACCACCTGCCCACAACGACCAATCTGAGGGATCCCAAAACGAGTTGGGGTTTGTTATTTATAATTTCACCTTCCTATCGCGACCACCTGTCTATAACGATCACTGTCGGTCTGTCCCTTGTGTGGTCGTACTCATTTTCAATCTGCCCGGTTTTTAATTTCCCTTTAGCTCATTCGAACCTGCGCGACATCGAAGGGTGCAGCCGAACTGGTGGTTGCAAATGCACATTTTTGGATGGGTAGGACTTTTAAAAATCATTCTGTGTTTTTTTCGTTTTTAATCTCGCTTTATCTTAGTGGTCAAACATGCGGGGAATTAAAAGGTAGAACAAAGATGCTGATCATTAAGAACGACAAGGAATGTTCGTGGGTGCTC
>NW_027127907.1:15000-30000 GCF_037325665.1 Littorina saxatilis
ACCAAATGATTGATGCACAGTACCCGCATTATGGACTGGGTCACCAAAGCGTGAACCTCTGCTAACCTTTCGTGGCCCCAGAAGACCCAAGTAGCGAAAAAAATCAATCTTCGCTCCTCTTCAAACGCCATTCAAGCCGTCATTGTAATCGCATCATAGCTCTGACGTCATAAGGGGGGGTTGAGTCTTTACCTTGGCTAAAAGTAAATGTTTAAGGGGCAACACTACCCCTCATCCTCACCCCTCCCACCTTCTCTCTCTCTCTCTCTCTCTCTCTCTCTCTCTCTCCCTCTCTCTCTCTCTCTCTCTCTCTCTCTCTCTCTCTCTCTCTCTCTCTCTCTCTCTCTCTCTCTTGGAAAACAGAACATTACTGTGTGAGTGTGCGATTTCCTGTTTCACATTCCGTGGAACGATTGCATCGCATTTGACCCTGGATATTTCCATGCCTTAACGACGAACAAATATTGCAAAATCAATAGACAATTTCCTGATCAGTTTTGCAAGGATTACAGTTCGTGCGCGATGTGATAGAATGTAAAGGTACAGAATCCTAAATAAAACCGTGTGCACAGAACTGAAATATTAAGGTTAGAAAAAAAAGGTAGGAGTAAAGAAATGCAAGAGAGCAGACATTAAAACATACAACAAGAAAACAAAATATGAATAGGCTTATCTTTAAAAATACGAAGAACACTTTGCTTTGTTTTTGTAGTTTATTAGAAGTTGCTAATCGTGTCGAGTAAAACATGAACAACGAGGTACTTGTGGCCACAAAGACATAACATTCATTGTACCGATTAGTGATCCATAAAAACACAGTTTAAACCAAAGCAGCGTAACTGTCTCTTTAATTGCGTAACAACAACGCATGCCACACAACAAACCTCCTCATGACCTCAAAGCTTAGCAAACACGAACATTAGCGTGCGTTGTCAGGAAATGCATGGACCGCCCCATTCTTTCATAGAAAATCCCTTAGAACTCTATCTGAACCAGGTTGTTCCGTGATAAACCGTAGACGCTTTGAAAACTGTGCCGTTAAACCCACCCGCAGAGCTTCGATGAAAAGAAGCTTTTCCGCCTGGTTATGGGAAATACTGCTATTTTGCCGAACAAAACTGTCAAATATGTCATCAATCATCGATGAATGTGGTCATTGAAGATCGAAACCGCCTAGGACTCCTTTTACCTACCTTGTGGGGCCTTTCATATATAATTCATTATTTACCTGCTACTATGGGGATTTGAAGTGTATTAGTTTGTGCTTGAATGTATTGGCCTATATTGGCTTGTGTGGATTAATGATGTGTGTGTGTGTGTGTGTGTGTTTGTGTGTGTGTGTTTGTGTGTGTTTGTGTGTGTTTGTGTGTTTGTGTGTGTTTGTGTGTATGTGTGTGTGTGTGTGCGTGTGTGTGTGTGTGGGTGTATGTGGTTGTGCGCGTGTGTGTGTGTGTGTGTGTGTGTGTACGTGTGTGTGTGTGTGTGTGTGTGTGTGTGTGTGCCTCTCTGTCTGTCTCTCTGTATGTATGTATGTATGTATGTATGTATGCCCGCCTGTCTGTCTGCGCATGCTAGTGTCTACACGTGCATATTTCCTGGCATGTCTCAAACAGTATATTCGTGCTAATTGTCTCGTGAAAAAAATGACCTATATAATTATGTCTCTCCAAGTCACTCAGGACATGCCAATGTATTCGTTTGCGATCCTGTCTTCTGTGTCCGTCTTAGATCATGTCAAACAGATAGTATTGAATTACACTGCTTTGCCTACAAATTCATCACGAAATACCGTCTATTATCTTGTCTTATCCGTATATCCTACGACGCAGGAGGCCATACCTACAATCTTTTACTTACATGGACTGTCGTTTTTTGACAATCATTCTGAGCTAGGTAATTCAATAGATTTTGACAGATCGGCTGCCTGAGTGATTTAACTAAATCAGGCAACTATTGTTTTAAAGTTCGAATAAGAGTTACGCATAAAGAAATACGAGAGAGAGAGAGAGAGAGAGAGAGAGAGAGAGAGAGAGAGAGAGAGAGAGAGAGAGAGAGAGAGAGAGAGAGAGAGAGAGAGAAGAGAGTGAGAGAGAGAGAGAGTGAGAGAGAGAGTGAGAGAGAGAGAGAGAGAGAGTGAGAGAGAGAGAGAGAGTGAGAGAGAGAGAGTGAGAGAGAGAGAGAGAGAGAGTGAGAGAGAGAGTGAGAGAGAGAGAGTGAGAGAGAGAGAGAGAGAGAGAGAGAGAGAGAGAGAGAGAGAGAGAGAGAGAGAGAGAGAGAGAGAGAGAGAGAGAGAGAGCAAGGTTAAAGGGGTCGAAGAAAGAAAGAGTTAAGACAGACAGATTAGTAGGTAGGCGGACAGATAACAAAGGAAAATATACGGACATGCAAACTGGCATAGAGACAATCACAGACACAACACAATCAACGAGGACAGGAAAATATACAGACAGACAAACGGACAGAGACAATCATACACACAGACTGCACAAGAAAAGACAAATATACAGACAGACAAACGGGCAGAGACAATCATAGACACAGACTGCACAAGAAAAGACAAATATACAGACAGACAAACGGACAGAGACAATCATAGACACAGACTGCACATGCACAAGAAAGGACAAATATACAGACAGACAAACGGACAGAGACAATTATAGACACAGACTGCACATGCACAAGAAAGGACAAATATACAGACAGACAAACGGACAGAGACAATTATAGACACAGACTGCACAAGAAAAGACAAATATACAGACAGACAAACGGGCAGAGACAATCATAGACACAGACTGCACAAGAAAAGACAAATATACAGACAGACAAACGGGCAGAGACAATCATAGACACAGACTGCACAAGAAAAGACAAATATACAGACAGACAAACGGGCAGAGACCATCATAGACACAGACTGCACAAGAAAAGACAAATATACGGACGTTGATTACTAAGGACACCCAGACATTAACAGACACACACACAGAACAAGAGAAAGAATATAGAAAGCGTGTTTGCAAAAATAACAGACGCCGTTAGAGTAAATGTCTATGTGTAAAACGATCGTACGATAACAATGAAATCGGCAGCAACAACGGATCTTAACCTTATGTCCATCAACACCTGATTAGTAGAATTCCCGCAATGGTAAACTTCACGCCATTTCTCTACAATAATGTGTTGACACGCACCAGAAAAGATATTAATCAGCGCCAATAATTAAATGCAAAACCAATTTCATGTCATTGTCAGGAGGTTCCGTTTCTATGAAGACATGAAAACACAGCAGCACCGTTTTGGAAAGTTGAATGCTTTTTTTCTTCTTCTTTTCTGTTGTCGAAAGACGGTAATTAAAATAAAAATAAAAAATTAAATAAAAGCATGGAAAACATATTCTTGGCCGACGAAAAATGCGGAGGGCAGAGAGCAAGTTGCTGATGATAAGAATGTGACTGGCGGCAATCTCCTTCAACACCCCTTCCTACATTCTCTGCCTTTGAATAAAGACACAATCCTTCCCGTGTAAGTGATATAATTTCCTCTCTGTATAAAGCTGGATCATCTGTTTTAACCTTTGGTTTTATAAAGTGGATCTGACATTTTTATCTCTTTAAAAAGTATTCTTTTTTCGAAATAAACGTTTTCTTTTAAACAAAAAACAAACCTTACCCCCAAAATGCTTTTGAAGACAATATACACAGAAACGAAGAAACCTTTTAATAAACCTTTATCACCACTCTTACCTGCTCCGACATCCTCCCTCCCTCGCTCCTTCCCTCCCTCCCCCCCCCCCCCTAACACATTACCTATTTTCATGTCCCGAATGGATATTAGTATCTGTGAGGACGTAAAGGACCCCCATAGTACATAGTAAGTGATTTGGCTCAATACCTCAGATCTAGCCAGGCTTTTGCACGGGTTAAGGCCATCTCCTCATTTGGACACATACCTACAAGCAACAGCGTGGATGTTTTCTGTGCAGAGTAGGATTCTTGTTATGACTTAATTTCTTAACGGACAATAGTGGACATTAATTAATCACAAGGTCTGGGGTGGCCGAGTGGTAAACGCACTTGCCTCGGAAGCGAGAGGTTGCGAGTTCGACCCTGGGTCAAGGCGTTAGCAATTTTCTCCCCCCTTTCCTAACCTAGGTGGTGGGTTCAAGTGCTAGTCTTTCGGATAAGACGAAAAACCGAGGTCCCTTCGTGTACACTACATTGGGGTGTGCACGTTAAAGATCCCACGATTGACAAAAGGGTCTTTCCTGGCAAAATTGTATAGGCATAGCTAAAAATGTCCACCAAATACCCGTGTGACTTGGAATAAAGGCCGTGAAAGGTGAATGCTCGCCCTAATAGGCTTGAGGTTTGCTGGCCGATGTGAATGCGTGATATATTGTGTAAAAAATTCCATCTCACACGGCAGAAATTAATATGTAAAGCGCATTGAGCATATATATGATTATGCGCTATAGCAAATGTCCATTATTATTATTATTATCATGTATTAAAAAGTCCCCCACATGAAGCGGTAAGGATCTTGGTTTGTGGTATGTGTCCAAGGGGAGGACTGGTCTCATCCAATGTTAAAAGCCTGGCCATATCACATCCTGACCTCAGGTCAAAATGAGTTCGGCTCATTCTATCCCTGACAGGATGCCTTGGTTTTCCTTGTCTGGCGAGGAAATCGATGTTTTACATATTCAGATCTTTTCGTAATGTGTTATGGATATAAGCAGATTCGCGATCGTCGATAATGATTTTTCATGCTGTTGTGTAATTTTAAATTACAAAAGAATTGATATGTAAGACAGTTTCAAGCGAGCTATTTTTCGCGGCTGTATTTACTGTGCAAACAACTCTAAATATGGCAAAAGTGTCACGTGATCATCAACCGTTTAGTTTCGGCGCTCGCTGGAGCAGACGATTTTTTCTGACAGTGATGCAACCATATATTACGGTCTCCTTCCGGCAGCAGTCCCAACATTTCGATTGTTTTGGCCTTAGAACGATGTCTTTATCATAACTGTGAAGAACAGAACGGAGATCACTATCGAAGTCGGCCAATCTGCAATCATTTTCGTCTCGCGAACACTGCTCGCGAACAACATATGGGAGATAACTCTGTATTCTTGTTTTGATAGATTCGCGTAGGACTTTAGCGTCCGGTCAGAGAGACAACTGACGATAGCCTTGGAGCGATGATGATCAGAATGGGCCAGATCTCTTTCTTTTCTTCTTTCTTTTTCTTTTGCTTTAAAGCAATTGACATATATTCAATGAAATTGGGCAGTAAGCCTCGACGAGAACCCTTATACTATGCATGCTTATCGCGGATTTGGTATATTGCCTTATTTGACAAACAGCTTTTCGCATGTATATTTTTTTTTGGTCACGTTACCCTAAACCTACATGTATGTTTGTTTGGCCTAATAGCCTAGACAGCTATATAATCACATGCTATCGTTTACCAGAAAGAAGGCACATTCGAGCCTGGCCAGGCTACCTTGCAGTCAGGCTATGGTACAATATTAAAGTGGGTACGGTGATTGCGTGCAAAGTCATAAAATGCATGAATAAATGATAAGAACATCAGAAATAAAGGCTGGCAATTACTGGTTGCCACGCAAGTGTAAAAAAATAAAAATAAAAAATAAAAAGAATGGGCCTGATCTGAGATTGTCAGCAGAACTATTTTCACTGGACGGATTGGTCATTCAACAACACTCAGCCCCCGAATGGACCCACATTCTGAATTGCAGACCGCCTTTTAAGAAAACAAACAGTCGGGGGAAACGAACATTGACACGTACACACTTGCAACAAACAGCCTGACCGGGTTTTTTTCTGTTGGAATTCGATCATGTAGAAAGAGAAGCGTTCAGAAAGAAAATAAATTGTTTTCATCTTAACCTGTAGTGTGGGTTCCCCTAATGTAGTCGACTTGACAACAAACATGTAATAACTGTTCTGGGCCTTTTTACAACCACCATAATAGTACCACACAAGAGTCTTCGGTTTCCACACAGGAGTGGAGGAAGAAAGAACAAGGTAAATCAGCACCAATTCAGTCTTCCGATCTCTCCGACCATACTACCCGCCCACAAAACACAAGGGAACTCACTCAGTCAACAAAAGACGAGTAACGACCCTTTCTGGGTTTATATTATAAGGGAGGCAATGAGGCGTGAAAGGTTCCTGTTTACTGGGAGTTATTGTTCTTACCTACTGCAAACGTCGACACTTGCGGAACTATGACAGGGCCGGACCCAGGGGGGGGGGGGGGGGGGGGTTCCAGGGGTTCCGGAACCCCACCCCTGGAAAAAGCATGTACCTTGCTTTGAGTGTTTTCTTTTTGTTTTGTTTTTAAATAAATTTTGTGTGTCTCTAACAAATTTTATTCAATGTGAAATCCGATGAGAAAAAGGTACCCCCCCCCCCCCCCCCCCACAATGCTGCTCTTAACCCTCAAAACAAGGCCCAGAATGCACCAGATTGCACAGATTTTAACCGTTTTTCAAAAATGTTCCGGGGGAGCATGCCCCCGGACCCCCCTAGTTCGCGCGCCTGCAAAGCAGGCGCGCGCTTGTGGTTTCGCCACTTCGCTGATTTGCCCCCCCAAAAAAGGAGGAACCCCCCCCTTACAACTCATTTGCCGATTTGGTCCGGCCCTGTATGAGGTGCTGGTTTTGAACTGCACAAGAACACTAAAGGCGGTCCATAACGGCGGTCCATAAAGGCGGTCCTTAATTGAGCCCGAAGTCGACTTCGCGAAGTCTTTACCGAAAACTCAGTGCTGAAGCTCCGTGCGGCCAGCTGCGCTAAGTATATTTCGCGTAGTCGACTTCCCCCAATAAAGGACATGCTTAATTGAGCCTGAAGTCGACTTCGCCCAATAAAGGACATGCTTAATTGAGCCTGAAGTCGACTTCGCCCAATAAAGGACATGCTTAATTGAGCCTGAAGTCGACTTCGCCCAATAAAGGACATGCTTAATTGAGCCTGAAGTCGACTTCGCCCAATAAAGGACATGCTTAATTGAGCCTGAAGTCGACTTCGCGAAGACTACGCGAAGTCTTTTTGGATGGTCTGGGTGGCCGAGTGGTAAACGCACTTGCCTCGGAAGCGAGAGGTTGCGAGTTCGACCCTGGGCCAGGGCGTTAGCAATCCCCCCCCCCCCCTTTCCTAACCTAGGTGGTGGGTTCAAGTGCTAGTCTTTCGGATGAGACGAGAAACCGAGGTCCCTTCGTGTACACTACATTGGGGTGTGCACGTTAAAGATCCCACGATTGACAAAAGGGTCTTTCCTGGCAAAATTGTATAGGCAAATGTCCACCAAATACACGTGTGACTTGGAATAAAGGCCGTGAAAGGTGAATGCTCGCCCTAATAGGCTTGAGGTTTGCTGGCCGATGTGAATGCGTGATATATTGTGTAACAAATTCCATCTCACACGGCAGAAATTAATATGTAAAGCGCTTAGAGAACGTCAAGCGCTATATAAATCTGCCCATACAATAGAATACCGAAAACTCAGTGCTAAAGTTCCGTACGGGCAGCTTCGCGAAGTATACTTCGCACAGTCAGCTTCGCCCAAGTAAGGACAGGCTTTAGCGTCAGAGAAGTCGGTATTTGCGAAAAGGCTTCTTCTGGAATGCAAAGAAATCGATGATACACACGGCAGTCTGACAACAAACTGTTTGAACATATAGTATTCGACCCCATGCTACGAACATCCCGTGCAAACAAGGTCGAACCTAGTATTAACGCAGCGAATGGCTTGTTGAAATGAAATGATAGTATTGTCAAGACCGGGTTACGGGGTCATCAGAGCACTACGTTATCATCTAAGCTATGTAACGATACAACAGATTTGACTGATCTGAGCTGGTGTATTGCCAGCAGAACGGTTGACGATGAGAACGGCTAAGCCAGGGAGAAGCAACGGAGAAAAAAATGATGAGACAATATGATATATTAGTTGTGTCTATTCATTTAATATGATACATGAGCTGATTTGCTTGAATTGAGTTTGTTGAATTTTTTTTTCTGACGGTCTTTTCCTCCTTTCCTTTTTACATTTAGTCAAGTTTTGATTTTCTTTTCTTACCCCTCTGTAATTTATAAGAATGCATTGGTAGGACTATTTGAATTAAACTGATTTACTTTGTTTTTGTGTCTGCTGTCTTTTTTCTGTCTTTCTTTCTTTCTTTCTTTCTTTCTTTCTTTCTTTTTTTCTGTCTTTTTCTCTTTCTTAACATAGTGGAATTGTGCTGTTGTTTGTCAGTATCATGTATGTTATCTCAACAATAACGCTTCGATCGATGATGTACATAATTATGAGGTTATGTTTTCCTGACACCATTACAAATTATTATGTACAGGTCACTGGAAAGAAATCCGCAATGTAATATATTGTTTCATCATTACTTGAATACATAAAGACCACAGCATGTAAACAAACTAACAAACAAACAAACTAACTAACTAACTAACTAACTAACTAACATAAAAACAATAAAAACATATCAGCAAATTAACTTTGTAGTCAAAACATCTTAGCAGTGCTTGTAGTCCGCCATGACCGAACAATTAATAATCAAAGTTAAACCGCATAGGTCATTTAATCTACAAGAACTAAACCAACCAATTAAGACATCAAACATTAAAACTAATCAAATGCTGCTTTGAGATTCATACCATGACAGCTGCATCCACACACTAAATCCTATAAAGTGACCTGAATTTAATATGTGCATGAACAATAACACAAAATTATGTATTACTTTAAAACTGTCCACGATAATGATAATCATAATACGAGAATGTATAACGCGCACATAGCCTATCTCACCACAAGGCGACTCAAGGATTAACCACTTTTTAATTGCAAAATAGATAAATAAATACAAGAAGGCAAATCAAGCTTACCACAAGTCACGGAACGATACCAAACACTGGCTCACACACGAATCAGATCAGACACAATCAAGTAATACAATCTGTGCACGCTCAAATGACTGGTTCCTGATCCTCCCAATGGAATCCCACAGGAACACGGCTGACTACAGACTGACTGTACTATATAGGAATCGGAGGAGACTCCACTCTGCTCGCTCAGCGATCTCCCGGTCTTCAGCGTTGTGACGAAAACCGCCGGGGGAGGATTATGATATCCTCTAAGCCATTATTAGTACTAATGCAAGGGTATAACAGGTGTCGTAGGCCTACCTGCCCCGCGAGTGTCGCCGGCTAGACGAGAGCCCTCTTGAGTTCGGGTGGGGTGTAGTGAAGCATTGCTGTGAGGTATTGGTGGGGGGGGGGGGGGGGGGAAGGGGGGGAGGGGGGGGGAGCAGAGTTTGGGCTTGTTTAAAGGTGGGGATATGGTGTGTGTGTTTTGTTCGCGTTTGTATTTGTTTATGCTTGTGTGTGTGTATGTGTGTGTGTGTGTGTGTGTGTGTGTGTGTGTGTGTGTGTGTGTGTGTGTGTGTGTGTTTATGTGCGTGCGCGCGCGCGCGTATGTACGGGCGCGTGTGTGTGTGTGTGTGAGTGTGTGTGTGTGTTTGCATGAGTGTGTGGTGTGTGTGTGTGTGTGTGTGACCTACTGCTTATTTTATCTGCGAGAGGGGATCACCGGGAGAAGAGTCTTTAGCTTGGCTTAAAGCGATTGTCTGTACACTGTTCGCAGAATGTTAGGGTACAACACCGTTCCCCCAACGCCCTCCCCCCCCCTCCCCCCGCCCCTTCTCTCTCTCTCTGCCACTTGGTCACTGCTTAAGGGCAGATTATACCTGCGCAGAGTCAGCGGCACAGACGACGCACTGCATTATTATTATTGATGCTGCGATAGGGATTATGACGAGTACTTGGCCTGTTTTCTTTTCACGCAACGTGTAGCGGGCTGGGATAATCTGCAGTGCGTCGTCTGTGCCACTGACTCTGTGCAGGTATAATCTGCCCCTTAGGGGCTCCGCTCACCTATGTAACTTCAGCAGGACCGACGACGCGCTGCAGATTATCCCAGCCCGCTACACGTTGCATGAAAGGAAAACAGGCCAAGTACTCGTCATAATCCCTATCGCGGCATACATAATATGCAGTGCGTCGTCTGTGCCGCTGAAA
Source organism: Littorina saxatilis (assembly GCF_037325665.1). Taxonomy (NCBI): domain Eukaryota; kingdom Metazoa; phylum Mollusca; class Gastropoda; order Littorinimorpha; family Littorinidae; genus Littorina; species Littorina saxatilis. Next base: position 25,128 of record NW_027127907.1, read on the forward strand.
CTGCGCAGGTATATTCTGCCCATTATCAAAGTCTGGTCGATTTTTGTCGGCTGTTGCGTTAACCTGAAGAGAGAGTGACCTGATTTCTAAAGTGCAATGCATGACCGGATTCCATTTTGTGCAGACTGCCCTTGGAATCCGAACATCCCTGTGTGTACGCATGCGCGCGATTAAGATCCCGAGTTCACAGCGAAAGTCTCAGGGGTTGGAAAAGAAAAACACACACAAATCGGGACGCGTCATAGTGTTTGACAACCAGCTTTCCCCATACAGAATTAGAAAGCAACCCGAATTGCCATAAGAGAAATCTCACAGGACTATATGATTCTGCCTTACATGAAACACCGGTATGAATATTTCTCGTAATGATGTTGTGCAAATAAGTTCTTGATTTTAAAGATCAAAGTATAGTGAATAAAAAAAAAAAAAAGACCACACGTCTCGTTCTGAGCGCGTTCTCACTCTTGTGCTTGCCTGCTTGCATGAAAGCCCCTGTTTCATACTGTAGACCGTTACCAGGACACCGTGAAAAAGATTTAAAAAAATAGAGAATGTTTCATGTCTCACAGGCTAAATATTTCGCCTCTCAAGGAATAGATATGGGTTATATATGATAATTCGAGTTTTACGCCTTCACGGCTTTTGATGAGATACACACGTGTTTGCGTGTTTAGGTGGTATCAGCCATCTGCACTTATGGCAGAATGACAGAGGTCTTTTACTTGCTACTGTAGTGACACGGGGGTGGGACATGGCTACCGTCTCTGGGTCTGCACATGAAGTTGACCCGTGTCCGTCCCGGCCCGGAGTCGAACCTGCGACCTTAGGATCACAAGTCCAGTGCTCTACCAACTGAGCTAAACGGGCCCCCAAAGTCTTAAAAAGATGAGTGAAAAGTTTGCTCAAAATCCCTTCCTCTTAACAGTAATACATACAAATAATGCACTTGCATGAGGTACTGAAGCAGAAGAACAAAATGTACACAAATAGGCGGTTTGCTTATGCCTTCATCTTCTTCCTCTTCCTCTACTTTTTCTTCTGCTTCTGTATTCTGTTCTTTCTTCTCGTGGTGTTTCTATCGTTAGTCTCTGATCTGATTGCTTCATGTTGGCCTTGGAAACACTTGAACAACAATAGTTATCTGGAGTGACAAGGGCTTCTGTTTATAGACCTGAGTGCACTTCGCTATGATTGCCAGCTTCTCCTATCTCGAGGCTCTCAGGTACTTGCCCACAATTCGACAGACATACATTAATCCATTTGCAGACCTCTCCTCAGGTCTCATAAGTACCAGCGCTATATGTCGATCAACTATGTTAATTGTTTGCTCAGTAAGCGCGTTCTGACCAAATCAGTTTGGTTTTAGGACGGGGAAAAAACACAGAAAACATACATTTGGTAAACGCGCCGAAGGTATCCAATTTCTGTGTCGATTAGGTTGTGTGTTTATTATTCTTCGTGAAAACATAAACATGTTGCTAGTCTTACCTCTTTCGGCTGAAATTCCAAAGGCATTTCTCGAGATACTTACTTTTAAACTTACGATCACAAATGATGCGTTCACTTGCACACGGTCTTACTCACTGGAGAGAAAGGGTCTGACTGAGTGACTGAACTTTATTTTATGAGGATTAAAAGTTGAAGACACAATGCTTGTCTTGCAGCCTGTCCTTTAACAAACAAAACATGTAATTGTAACGGAGTGCCGAAACACCACAATCACCTTTGGAGGCGAAGTCCAATCAAACAGGATTGAGAATTTTAGAAATTATTTCTAAGCCCTATAAATACTGTTATGCATTCGCAAAGGAATCCATGAACATACAGAGAGACAAAAGCAGCCAGACCCCATCACAAACATAACTCTACAATCCACAGGTGTTGCCTTGCGAGCTATAAATAGCTCGCAACTTCTAAGGCGAACAACTCTGCAGAGTCTGCTGTGAAGGGCGACGGTAGTCTCCCTGTCACATAGTGTACCGTAACAAAGGATACAGACAAGAATATTGAAAAAGCAAAATGCACTTAAAAATACAGAACAATTAATAAGACCACGAACAGACAAGAAAACAAACAAACAAACAAACAAACAAACAGGCCATATGCAACCCCCTCAAAATGTATGCAGGTGAAACAATTAAATGTCGAATAAACAAATCTCTCTCTCGGTCTCACCACTCCTCTCTTTGCCCAGCAGCCCCAGTCACAATCCGTTCTCTCCACCATCCTCATATTATTTGTTTCATTAAAAGAACATGATTAGCAATCAGCGTTAAAAGTGCATTCCAATAAGCGCCTGCTTGCTTCGGATTGGTGTTTATTCAAGCCTGTTTTATTTCAGAACTAAAGCAATCCTTCAGTGTCACAATGTTATCGTGTATTCCATATCACTTAGGATTAAGGTCAATTGCGGATAGCTGTCAGTTGTAGGCTATGGCATAATGAAGTCTTCGTCTAGTTTTCAAGCAGCGAGAATTTCCTTGAGGACTTCTTTCGAATACAAGCGTATGATTTGTGCTGTTGTTGTTGTTGTTGTTGTTGTTGTTGTTGTTGTTGTTGTTGTTGTTGTTGTTGTTGTTGAGATGTGTATACGTACACGTTTGTAAGTGCGTGCAGTATTACATCTCAATCTAACGAAATTTACATAATTCCAATTGATCTGATTCAGAAAGAAAAAAGAGAATGAAAGGTTAGTTTATGTAAAGTTTAATTTTAGACAAACAAAATATTCACGGCTTGTGAACATCACCAGCCTATCTGTTTGAGAATGTTTTTAAAGTTGATTTGATTAAGATTAAATGTGTCTCCTTTTTCTGATATCATCTGATTTTATTCGACGAAATGTGATATAATTCTGTTTCATTTCATGTATTTTCTACTCTTTTTTTTTATATGTTGTTTTGTTTTGTTTTGATTTGGAAAAGTACAGCAGGTGATAAACACCGTGTAAGTGACCCTCGGTCACACCTGCTGGTGGAAGGGAAAGGCGCAGAGAACAGACATATAAACGGCATCTTACCCTCAGCCCTGTCACTTTACAGTTACGAGTGATTGTCCTCGTCTTGAAATCAAGCCTCTGCAACAGAAAGTATTTGGGAAATTAGAATATGTAAAACATGCCTGACTGTACGGATTTGTTCTGTCTGTGTGTTTCTCTATCCGTCTGCCTTTTGTGTAGGCTATCCGTCTATATGCTAACCTCTGTGTGTGTGTCTGTCTGCATGCGTGTCTGATCGTCTGTCCGTCTCACTGTCTGTCGATCTGCTTGTCTGTGTGCCTGTCTCGCCTTCTGTCTTTGTTGTGTCTGTTTATCTCTAAAGCTGTCTGTGTGCCTGTCAAGCCTTCTGTCTTTGTTGTGTCTGTTTATCTCTACAGCTGTCTGTGTGCCTGTCAAGCCTTCTGTCTTTGTTGTGTCTGTTTATCTCTAAAGCTGTCTGTGTGCCTGTCAAGCCTTCTGTCTTTGTTGTGTCTCTTTATCTCTACAGCTGTCTGTGTGCCTGTCAAGCCTTCTGTCTTTGTTGTGTCTGTTTATCTCTACAGCTGTCTGTGTGCCTGTCAAGCCTTCTGTCTTTGTTGTGTCTGTTTATCTCTAAAGCTGTCTGTGTGCCTGTCAAGCCTTCTGTCTTTGTTGTGTCTGTTTATCTCTACAGCTGTCTGTGTGCCTGTCAAGCCTTCTGTCTTTGTTGTGTCTGTTTATCTCTACAGCTGTCTGTGTGCCTGTCAAGCCTTCTGTCTTTGTTGTGTCTGTTTATCTCTACAGCTGTCTGTGTGCCTGTCAAGCCTTCTGTCTTTGTTGTGTCTGTTTATCTCTACAGCTGTCTGTGTGCCTGTCAAGCCTTCTGTCTTTGTTGTGTCTGTTTATCTCTACAGCTGTCTGTGTGCCTGTCAAGCCTTCTGTCTTTGTTGTGTCTGTTTATCTCTACAGCTGTCTGTGTGCCTGTCAAGCCTTCTGTCTTTGTTGTGTCTCTTTATCTCTACAGCTGTCTGTGTGCCTGTCAAGCCTTCTGTCTTTGTTGTGTCTCTTTATCTCTACAGCTGTCTGTGTGTCTGTCAAGCCTTCTGTCTTTGTTGTGTCTCTTTATCTCTACAGCTGTCTGTGTGCCTGTCAAGCCTTCTGTCTTTGTTGTGTCTGTTTATCTCTACAGCTGTCTGTGTGTCTGTCTGCATGCGTGTTTGCTCGTCGGGCCGTCTCTCTGTCTGCTTGTCTGTCTGGATGCGTGTCTGCTCAACTGAACGTCTGTCTGTCTGTCGGTCTGCTTGTGTGCATGTCTGTCTGGATGCTTGTCTGCTCGTCTGTACGTCTTTCTGTCTGTCGGCCTGCTTGTCTGCGTGTCTGTCTGGATGCTTGTCAACTCGTCTGTACGTCTTTCTGTCTGTCGGTCTGCTTGTCTGCGTGTCTTTGTCTGTTTCTTTTTAGGTATGCACATGTCTTTTTTAGCTGAATTTAGCCAACTCGAATTGCAAAAAAAGAAAAATGATTGCGAAATTAAAATGACAACAAGATTATTTATCTGGCCGTCAACTCACAGCCCTAGGTCATATCTATATATATATATACGACTTGTGTCTGTCTGTCTATGTGTCTGTGTGTCTGTCTGTGTGTGTGTGTGTGTGTGTGTGTGTGTGTGTGTGTGTGTGTGTGTTCGCGATGCACGGCCGAAGTTCTCGATGGATCTGCTTCAAATTTGGTGGGCATATTCAGGTAGACCCCGGACACAACCTGGTTGATGAGAATGTTCAACACGTGCTCTCAGCGCGCAGCGCTGAACCGATTTTGGTTTTTCTGTAGATCCATTCCCAGTAACTCTTCCTTATCTTCTCCAGTGTTTTGAGCGTTTATCTCCCTTCCTTCGTGTGGCGCGCTACGGTATGA
>NW_027127908.1:0-13728 GCF_037325665.1 Littorina saxatilis
ACACACACACACACACACACACACACACACACACTCTCACACACGCACACACACTCACACACGCACACACACTCACACACGCACACACAGGAAAGTTTCAATTTTATGGATTGGAGATCTAACACATGCAGGCTACTGAGGCACAGCGACAGCAGCTCGTATATTTATTTCCAGTCGAACTGTAGCACGTGCAAACTTGGACAAACACCAAGTTAGATGAGACGCAAGATGCAACGCAAAGTCCAAGAAAACGATACGGTGATCTCCACCCTTACATCTCTTCGCCCGACAATATATTATCCAGACTTCACAAAATAGTCCCAAGATGGGACACAAATTGCATCTTTGATGCTGACTTATAGCGGATAGAAATCCACCGAAAAAGAAAGAATAAATCAAGGGAAGCTCGTATAGTATCCCTCACCTGCCAAACTATAATCTCTCTTCAGCCATTACGTGGTCACTCGGGCCTGAATATGATCCAGAAAAAGTGAGCCCTGATGGCGATTCTTTTCTGTGCATTTGCGTGGTTACTAAACCCTGCGAATATGATCCAGAAAAGTGAGCCCTGATGGCGATTCTTTTCTGTGCATTTGCGTGGTTACTAAACCCTGCGAATATGATCCAGAAAAGTGAGCCCTGATGGCGATTCTTTTCTGTGCATTTGCGTGGTTTCTAAACCCAGCGAATATGATCCAGAAAAATGAGCCCTGATGGCGATTCTTTTCTGTCCATTTGCGTGGTTACTAAACCCTGCGAATATGATCCAGAAAAATGAACCCTTAGGGGGATTCTTGTCTGTGCATTTTGGTGCTCGATGGGTGATAAATATTGCACTGAGTAGACAAAGCTTCAACATGGGGCTGGACGAAGGAAGACCTATTGGCCGGACGAAAAGAAGACCGAAGCCTTTTTCTTTGTTTGGAGGAAGATTTATTGGCTTGTTTTCTCAGTAGGGCTTTTTCCGTTTTTCAAGCTGTGCTCCCATTGGACAGATGAACAGAGAGACTGACTTAATAGCACACCTAATCCGCGTGCAGTGTTCATACGAAAGGTGCACATCCGTTATACAAAATCTCACAAATCTGAGGAATTCTTTTCTTTTTTTTTTCTTTTTTTTTTAAACTGAAAGGGATACTATACGAGACAGTAATTAAAGTTTACCAGTCTTGTTCCATTTGAAGAATCCATATTCTGTTTTAAACATTCTGTTTTCCGATTCTAGTCTAGAGGAATATACACACTTACCAACAGTCTTGGATTATTTTGATCATTTTGTCTTGAATGGAATTCAAACCTTGATCTAAATGATGTCTATATTAAAATAAAATAATCGGAAGACTAGACAACACTGCTTTTCATTGGTAGTAAAGTCCAGAATACATTTTTTTCTCGAAAATAAAACTTTTTTTTTCTTTAAAGCATCATGAGCAGCTGCTTCCATCATCCCTATTTGGGTGCAAGAATATTTTTCATAACAATATGAAACATCACTTCCGGCGCAAGAAAATCAGAAAACGTCACCACCCAAAATAGACCATGACGCCGTGCTAACAGGTTCCAGTTAGACCAAGGTCAAGCAGATGCCTTGGACAAAGGATCTGTGGTCTTCATGAGAACCTTCGATCCTGGAAGGGGGAGGGAGTTGGGAGGGTGGGGGGGGGGGTGGCAGCGACATGCATTTTTTCCTTTTGAAAACTGATTGACGTTAGGAACCAACCTAACTCACGGCTTCATCGTCATCGTCATCATCATCATCATCATCATCATCATCATCATCATCATCATCATCATCATCATCATCATCATCATCATCATCATCATCATCATCGTCGTCGTCGTCGCAGCTTACCCCTAAATCAACACCAGCAACAACGACCATAACCAACAATAACAACAACAACAACAACGACGACGACGACGACGACGATGGCGACAACAGAAACAACTCCAGTAGCAGCTGATCACGCTTTTAAAATATGACAGAATACAGAATAAGAGTTGGAAATCTAACAACAACAAAGGTATTTTACTGAAACTCGCTATGTACAGGTTTTTAGCGAGATTTTAATGCAGGCCTCAGGCGCCTTATAGAGTGTTACAATTGAGAATTTTTCCCCATCGAAAAAAAAAGATATCTTTCATCTCATGTGAAATGCAGACTGCAACTTCTTTTCCTATCGAGTCTTGGCAGCGTGACCTTCGTTGTCCGAGCTCCCTGAACATTTCAAGAAGAAAACGGGCCTTTGACTAAAGTATCAGACAATGTTAGCGGCATCAGTTTCGCTTCGGGTCACCTCAGGCGTCTTTCAGAGTGTTATTGTTTAAATTGTTTTATACCAACCTAAAATTTCTATCGTCTTGGATCTCCTCCATGCATGTTTATTGCAGAAAACAAGTTTATTTATCTTGTGATGTTTGCTTCCACACACTCAACAACATAATATCATTGTTCAGAGCTGTGTAACACAGAGAGTATTGGTGAGAGAGAGAGAGAGAGAGAGAGAGAGAGAGAGAGAGAGAGAGAGAGAGAGAGAGAGAGAGAGAGAGAGAGAGAGAGAGACAGACAGACAGACAGACAGAGACAGACAGACAGAGAGACAGAGAGAGACAGACAGAGACAGACAGAGACAGACAGCAAGCCAGAGACAGCCAGAGACGGACATGCAGACAGAGACAGACAGACAGAGAGACAGAGAGAGACAGACAGAGACAGACAGAGACAGACAGCAAGCCAGAGACAGCCAGAGACGGACATGCAGACAGACAGACAGACAGACAGAGACAGAGAGTGACAGACAGAAACAAAGACAGAGAACGGGACAGAGATAGTCCAACACACCATAAAGCAAACCAACAAGATAGGACTGAAAGCAACAAAGCACACTGACACGAACCATGAAATCTTTCCCAGCAAAGACAACACCTGCAGCTGGTGGAAAGTAGGTCTTCCTATCATTCTATCACACTCGCCTCTTCCCATCCTTGGCACATTCTCCCGGTAAGTAGGTATCATATAGCTCTGTGACTATTATGGTCACCCCACCCCTGGCCACAATTCCTCTAGCTCTGTGGACTGTCTGCAAACTATCGATTTTTGGTGGCCTCAGCTGACTTAGTGGCCATCGATTCATCTTGCTGCTTGACCACTCTCGAAACCGTTGCTAGGCAACCAGGCGTATTTTCTGCTGCCTGAAGGCATGCCGCTCTCCCCTGTCTCTCTTGCTACTATCTCCATCCTCCTTTCTGTCTCTGACCCTGTCTGTCTTTCCTTCTATCTCTGTATGTTTTTCTAGCTATCTCTGTGTTGTGTTTGTCTCTGTGACGTTTTCTGTCTCTCTGTTTTTACCTGTCTGTCTGTCTCCCTGCATCTGACTTTCTCTCTGTCTCTGTGTTTCTCGATCTGTGTCTCTGTCTCTCTGCGTCTATCTGTATCTCTGCGTCTCTCTCTCTCTCTCTCTCTCTCTCTCTCTCTCTCTCTCTCTCTCTCTCTCTTCCTTTCTTCCTCTCTCTCTCTCTCTCTCTCTCTCTCTCTCTCTCTCTCTGCGTCCCCCTCTCTCTCTCTCTCTCTCTCTCTCTCTCTCTCTCTCTCTCTCTCTCTCTCTCTCTCTCTCGCTCTCTCTCTCTCCCCAAGCGAGTGTCGGATGAAACATCTGTGCATGCTTATACTATAGAACTATCATTTCTAAAATTACCTTTCTCTGGCTGTCTCTCCGTCTCTCTATCTCCCTGTCTCTGTGCTTCTTCCTCCCTCCCAGGCTCAGACTACAATTTAGCCCGAAGTTACCGAGAATTCAGTGCCAAAGCTCTGTGCAGCGAGTTTTGTGAAGTATGTTTTGCGAAGACGACTTTGCCTAAATAATATCAGGGTATAAGTTTCGAGGATTAAATCCAACTTTGAACACAAGTCGCATTTCTCCTCCCTTCGTGTCATGCACTCAGTTGCTCTGATTTTGTGGTGGTTCTTTATTCTTCTTCTTCTTGACGTTAACCGCCTAGGTCCCACTGTCACGAATTTTGACGGCGAACTACAACGATTTGGGATTCGTGGAGAAAATCGCCGAGGTCGTTGTTATTCGTATTACTTCGTTTTTGTTCGGCAAAACAATCGTTGTGCATCGCAGAGATCGGCAGAGATCGTCGAGTCACAACGACTGTTTTGAGTCGTAGCGCCGCAACGAATTGATGACATTCGTTGTATGTCGTTGTGTATTCGTTGTAATTTCTTCTTGTGCTTTGTGCGTCGTAGGCCCTACTGCGTCGTTTTCGCTATCGCCGCTCTCCGTTGTGATTCGCATTTCTTCGTTCTTGTTCGGCCGATTTTTCGCAATCATTCGTGGCAAACATCGTTGTGGCAAAATCGTGGTAACTCGTTGTGGTTCGTCAAAATATTCGTGATAGTGGGACCTAGATAGGCCAGTCTCAGGATGGTGTCTTCTTCAGGTCTTGCTTGTGACGTTGCCGTATTGAGTTTGGTCCGCAGTGATGTCAGCAAGGGCCACAGTTTGCGTCTCTGGGTTCGCATAAGTCGTGTAACTGTTACAAGACACTTTAAATCCCGTATTGTGTGTTAATATCGCTATTCACTGAGTCAGTTTAGATGCAGCATATTTGTGTGATGTGATCAAGAATAGACGAATTCCGAAAATAACTTTGTCTGACTGACTATTAGGGTTTAACGTCCTCTTAGACCAACTGGTCTATATTGGGACAGGTATTGGTAATACGCTGAAGATATGGTGTGATACTTTGATTCGAACAAGCCCGCTGTGGCTGTCTTCTTCGACACACCAGCTTTGGGTTTGTCTCGTCAAAGTATCGAAATACGATCATGATAATCGGAGACGAGAGATGATGCATGCGTGTCTTCGTGTTTTCCAAGCCCTGAGACTTTCGCTGTGAACGTGGGATCTTTTTCGTGCGCATGTGTGCACACGGGGGTGTTCGGACACCGAAGAGAGTCTGCACAAATTTGACCCCGAGAAATAAATCTCTCGCCGAACGTGGGGATCGAACCCACGCTGATAGCGACCAACTGGCTACACCGAGCCAGCGCGCTACCAACTGAGCTACGTCCCCGCCATAACTTTGTCGGGTTTGTATGGGTTGTGTGCGAGTGAATACACTTGCATTTTTTGTTTTTTGTTTGTTTGTTTGTTTGCTTAACGCCCAGCCGACCACGAAGGGCCATATCAGGGCGGTGCTGCTTTGACATATAACGTGCGCCACACACAAGACAGAAGTCGCAGCACAGGCTTCATGCCTCACCCAGTCACATTATTCTGACACCGGACCAACCAGTCCTAGCACTAACCCCATAATGCCAGACGCCAGGCGGAGCAGCCACTAGATTGCCAATTTTAAAGTCTTAGGTATGACCCGGCCGGGGTTCGAACCCACGACCTCCCGATCACGGGGCGGACGCCTTACCACTAGGCCAACCGTGCCGGTACCCTTGCATTTACTAGACAAACATTGGAGGGGCCAATCACTAGTTAGGGCTGTGTCTGAAAACACGGGGACAGGAGCACGTTTGAATGTATTTGTCCGAGAAAAAGCAAGGGCGTTCACTCTTTCACAACTCATACAAAACGACGGTGTTATTTCCGAAAATCGTCTATTGAAGATATAGGGTAAAGGTATCTAATTCCTACCGATTTTGGGGGTACCTAAATCGGGTACATCACGAAGCGTCCCGGTACCGAAGCGTCCCAGTACCGAAGCGTCCCGGTACCGAAGCGTCCCGGTACCGAAGCGTCCCGGTGCCGAAGCGTCCCGGTACCGAAGCGTCCCACTATAACGCGTCACAGGGGTACCGGGACGCTTTGGTACCGGGACGCTTCGGGACGCTCCCGCGCAGTAGGGCACGAAGCGTCCCGGTACCGAAGCGTCCCGGTGCCGAAGCGTCCCGGTACCAGGCACCACGCACATCCTCGGCTCGCATGCCAATGTATTATATAGCAAAGGGAATGCCTGTAATTCACACAGAGCAATCACTTGGTCTTAAACGTGCACAAGACAAAAACTTTCATACTGGGGAAGCGAGCCAGTCTGAAGAGTACTCGGGTCCAGCGCGAGCGTTCTTTATTACCCAAATGAACCCAAACAAACCCAAATTAACCCAAATGATACAATTTAAAAGTCGGAGGCAGAACTGAAAAGACTTTTTCCGACGCTCACGCTTAATGAAGCCAGAAAGCGTGTGTGATAACAGACATATCCCTCTTGTGAACGGAAGCCTACGGACTTTTCCCCCGAACTTGTACACACGGGTACAGTATTTCCAAATTAGTGTGTTGTGAGTACAGATCTAAAGTAAAGTTGGGGAAAAGTTGGACAAAAAGTGATTTTTTTTTACCGAAAGCAAATCAAGGTCTGTGCAAAATTAAAAAAATCAGTGAAGTCAAGGTCAAATCAAGGTCAAGATTAAATTTAAAAAAAATAAATATGGTTAGTCAAGTCAAGGTCAAATCAAGGTCAACAAGGGCGGATCTGGGGGGGGGGTTACACGGGTTACGTAACCCCCCCACACCCCACACACCCAAAAAAGAGGTAATTTATTGGCTCAGGATGCACCAGATAGCTCTATTTTGCTTCTTTGGATAAAAAAATTTCCGGGGGAGCATGCCCCCGGACCCCCCTAGAGGCTTAGGCGCCTTCGGCGCCGTCAACTTGTATCTTCGCAGTCATTTTGTAACCCCCCCCCCCCAACTCCAAAGTGAATTGATCCGCCCTTGGTCAAGGTTTAGAAAAAAAAAAAAGTCCAAGTCCTGTGACGCGTTATAGTGGGACGCTTCGGTACCGGGACGCTTTGGTACCGGGACGCTTCGGTACCGGGACGCTTTGGTACCGGGACGCTTCGGTACCGGGACGCTTTGGTACCGGGACGCTTCGGGGTGTCCCCCCTAAATCCGACCGATTTTCCCAGTCGCATCAAAGACGATGTGCGCACGTCACCACAATACAACAGAAGGAATGCCATTCATACTCAGGCCAGTCATGAACAGGTTGATGACGCGACTTTATGGACCAATCGTTTTGTCACAAGAGTTTATTTGCGTCATCGGCTTCGCTGCGCGAAAATGTGCCTTGTGTCCTCTGCTTCGCCAGATCCCCTGCAGAGCGAAACTGCAACTTTGTAGCGAAAAAGTACGTCATACCTTTCTTACAAAAAGGTCATAAAACCTGATGAACAGAGTTCTGTTTGATTGAAACGGATGTTACTAAGTGTTTTTGGAAGTGTATTTTGATAGTTCGGACTAAGCCTTCTGGCACTTTTTAATCGAAAAGGAGAACATCTTATCGGTCGGATTTAGATACCCAGTTTTTGAGTGGGTATCTAAATCCGACCACCTCGCAGAGAATGCAAAACGCTGTGCAAAATCCCATTAAAATCATTAATTGTTTACGTGTTTGACTCTTGAAAAATCGTATGAACACGGGAAGGTATCAGATTGTGTGTTTATAATGTCCAGTGAACCTTGTTTTGATAAAGTAAAAGCCGCAACCACTCCATACACTTCATGACAGAATCGACACCAACATCGCAAGTGCGTGGATGGGTGCTTGTCAGTGTTTGCGAGCATGTAAGCCTCAGTAAGCTTAATAGTAATATAGTGTTTCGCTCAACAAAAGTCACGAAGTTGTGTAGTGTGTAGTGTGTGCGTTTGCGTGTGTGTTAGTGTGTGTGTGTGCCCACGCTGGGTGTAAGAGAAAATTGACAGAATCGTATTTAGCCTTTATCACATGACCTTGATTTATTGTATAGATAGATCTAGGAACAAGCAATACTTTTGTTGGGATGACAGAAAAAGAACAGAAGAGATTTGATATTCACAAACACCTCATTCTGGACGATCATTACAACTACACGATCAAAACAAGCCGGAGAGAAACATTACGTTTACTGTCATTTAGTTCCGAGTAGATTTCGGTCGGATTTAGATACCGTACCTCCCGGTCGGATTTAGGTTCCCACACCTACATCCAATGTTTACCGACAAACGCTTCTTTTATAACGGAAAGTAACGTCACGGGCACCTATTTAAAACAAGAATTGCGTACGGAAAACGCCGGTCTTACCAGACAAGACATATTTGCTAAACTTTACGATTTAGAGCCTTGAGAATAAAACAATGATCTCAATCGGTCGGAATTAGATACCCTTACCCTACTGCATGCACGCAAGTGGCGAAGTTGTTTGTCAAAAGCACAAACATCATTTCTTGATTGATCGCTTCAAAACACACACACACACACACACACACTCACACACACACTCACACACACACACAAAACCCTCCTGACTGTTCACTGTGCAGAATGCTTTTTACATTTAGTCAAGTTTTGACTAAATGTTTTAACATAGAGGGGGAATCGAGACGAGGGTCGTGGTGTATGTGTGTGTGTGTGTGTGTGTGTGTGTGTGTGTGTGTGTGTGTGTGTGTGTAGAGCGATTCAGACTAAACTGCTGGACCGATCTTTATGAAATTTGACATGAGAGTTCCTGGGAATGATATCCCCGGCTTTTCTTTCTTTTTTTCGATAAATGTCTTTGATGATGTCATATCCGGCTTTTTGTAAAAGTTGAGGCGGCTCTGTCACACCCTCATTTTTCAATGAAATTGATTGAAATTTTGGCCAAGCAATCTTCGACAAAGGCCGGACTTCGGTATTGCATTTCAGTTTGATGGCTTAAAAATTAATTAATGACTTTGGTCATTAAAAATCTGAAAATTGTTAAAAAATAAAACAAAAATTATAAAACGATCCAAATTTACGTTTATCTTATTCTTCATCATTTTCTGATTCCAAAAACATATAAATATGTTATATTCGGATTAAAAACAAGCTCTGAAAATTAAAAATATAAAAAATATTATTAAAATAAAATTTCCGAAATCGATTTAAAAACAATTTCATCTTATTCCTTGTGGGTTACTGATTCCAAAAACATATAGATGTGATATGTTTGGATTAAAAACACGCTCAGAAAGTTAAAAAGAATAGAGATAAAGAAAAGCGTGCTATCCTTCTCAGCGCAACAACCCCGCTCTTCTTGTCAATTTCACTGCCTGTGCAACGAGCGGTAGACTGACGATGCTACGAGTATACTTGCTGTAAAAATGCAGTGAGTTCAGTTTTATTCTGTTAGTTCGACAGCTTGACTAAATGTTGTAATTTCGCCTTACGCGACTTGTTTTTTTTTCCTCATGAATTGATTTCTTAAAATTTCACTGGCGGCTTCTAAAAAAATCATTCATAAACAAATTCGAATCTGCACACGAAGCAGTCAGGATGTTGACTTTTGGTATATGTCCAATTGGAGGGATGGTCTTATCCCATGTAACAGCCGAGCAGATCTAGAATAGTGAGCACAACAGTCTTCATGGGAAAGATGATGCTTTTGATAAATTTTATATCATGCCTCCCTCATTCAGCAAAGAGCCTGTGTGTATGCCGAACCCTCACTTTCTTCTTCTTCTTCTTCTTCTTCTTCTTCATCTTCTTCTTCATTCATGGGTTTAGACATCCTGACCTCAGGTCAAAATGAGTTCGGCTCATTCTCTCCCTGACAGGGTGTCTTGAGTTTCCTTGTCTGGCAAGGAAACCGATTTTTTTTTAAATTTTTTTTTAACATATTTAGAGCTTTTTGTAATGTATTATTGATATAAGCAGATTTGCGATCGTCGATAATGATTTTTCATGGTGTTTTGTAATTTTTGAATTACAAAGGAATTGATATGTAAGACAGTTTCAAGCGAGCTATTTTTCGCGGCTGTATTTACTGTGCAAACAACTCTAAATATGGCAAAAATGTCACGTGATAATCAACCGTTTGGTTTCGGCGCTCAGTGGAGCAGACGATTTTTTCTGTAACCAGTTGACAGTGATGAAACCATATATTACGGTCTCCTTCCGGCAGCAGTCCCAAAATTTCGACTTGTTTTGACCTTAGAACGATGTCTTTATCATAACTGTGAAGAACAGAACGGAGATCACTGTCGAAGTCGGCCAATCTGCAATCATTTTCGTCTCGCGAACAATGATCTCAAATTTAGATCAGTGCTCGCGAAAAACATATGGGAGATAACTCTGTATTCTTATTTTGATAGATTCGCGTAGGACTGTAACAGCGTCCGGTCAGAGAGATAACTGGCGATAGCCGTTGAGCGATGACTGATCAGAATGGGGCTTAGACTCATGATTTTAGCACGAGTGGATTTTTACGTGTATGACCGTTTATACGTTTTTACATTCAGGCAGCATACGCCGATTTCGGGGGAGGCATGCTGGGTATTTTCGTGTTTCTACAACCCACCGAACTCTGACATGGATTACAGAATCTTTTCCGTGCGCACTTGGTCTTGTGCTTGCGTGTACACACGAAGGTGGTTAAGTCACCAGCAGGCACATAAGTTGACCTGGGAGATTGGAAAAATCTCCACTCTTTAACCCTCACCCTCACGTTCAATACGATTATTTCTTTGGCAACGATCGATTCTAATCATCATGTATGCACTACCAATGTGCTATTTTTTGTGTGCAATATCAAGCATTTTGTTAGTGGTATACATTTGACACAGATCTCTACAGCCATTGTTCACCTCGATCGATTGTGCGGCTTCGGAGAAAAATGACTATTTCGGTTTGTGTCAAATGTCATATTTTGGTTAGAAGTACAAATATAGTGTATATTGCAGCTCACCTCAGATCGTTGTCGTGGTATTTAAACAATCCTCCCACTTTTTTTGCTGATTAATTTCGTAACTGATAATTAACTTGTCAATCTGCAAATTTAATCCAACGGAAAAAAATGAATTATGTAAACAGGGTTAGGTTTATACCTCGAACAAAATTCAAGTCTTTAGTCAATGCACATTTTCTGATTGGAGTTCCTTTTTCTTGGCTTCGTTGTTTTTTTTTAAATATTGTTTTTGGGGGGTCACTTTTCCCTATCATTTGTTTTTTGTTTAATAGTTGGGAAAGACAGTGCTAAGTTTCTTAAGTTTCTGTTCTACTTATTTTGGTTTATGAAAATGCTGTCGACATTGCACCATTTTAATGTGACAGGGAGACTACCGTCGCCCTTCACAGCAGACTCTGCAGAGTTGTTCGCCTTTGAAGTAGGCAACACCTGTGGATTGTAGAGTTCTGTTTGTGATGGGGTCTGGCGGCTTTTGTCTCTCTGTATGTTCATGGATTCCTTTGCGAATGCATTAGAATTTTTATAGGGCTTAGAAATAAGCTCTAAAATTCTCAATCCTGTTTGATTGGACTTCGCCTCCAAAGGTGATTGTGGTGTTTCGGCACTCGGTTACATTAAAGTCCCGCTTTTTTTCTTCTATTTTTGGCTCACGTAAATGCTCTTAAAGAATTGATGAACTCTGCCCGATGCAAGTGCGTGTGTTGCATGTGTTGCATGTTGTCAGAAAGTCTAACATTGAAGATATTTTATCTGGTTTGTTTTGCGTTGATCAAGTTTATTTTTCCTGTGCTGTAACCGGATCTTAAACGAAATGAGGCAGAGCGCTGGTTAGAGATCAAATAACCAAAGGGAAGTAAGCGCTCTAAATGCATACGACATGTGTAATAGAGTAAGCGAGAGTTATACGGAACCAATCTCCTGGCACCTGAGAGAATAATAAGCATTGAAATGAGCAAGCGACTTTCATCCTCAGTCAAGTAAAAAGCGAGAATGAAAGTCGCTTGTTCATTTCAATGCTTGTATGCATTTAGAGCGCTAACTTCCCTTTGGTTGTTTGCACTGTAACGTGTGGTTTTTTTTTTACAAATTTCTTTAATACATTAGTTATTAATTTATTTAGCTTGTTTTGTCTCTTGGTGATTTTAAGCATAGCCTACCTTCAAAGTAAGGGATCATGTGCTCAACAACATATTATGCAAGCTTTTAGGTGTGAATAATTTAGGGTGGGGTGGGGTGGGGGGGGGGGTGAACTGTTTGCGTCATGATCCCGGTTTTCCCCAGTATTTGCGCAGAAGTCCAGCATGACTCAGTCATAAAATACTGGACACGAGAGCTTGTCCATGTGACAACACATATGAATCTTCGCTGTCGTGTGTGTGTGTGTGTGTATGTGTGTGTGTGTGTGTGTGTGTGTGTGTGTGTGTGTGTGTGTGTGTGTGTGTGTGTGTGTGTGTGTGTGTATGTGTGTGTGTGTGTGTGTGTGTGTGTGTTGTTGTTGTTGTTTGTGTGTGTGTGCGCACGCGCGCGCTTGCGTGCAGTGAGAATTTCCTAAATACAATAGAATGTTGCAGAAATACTACGGCAAAATTCAGTGGGTTTTATTAGACAAAGGAGTAAACAGCCTAAAGACGTCAAGAGTGAAATTTTGACCTGGAGTCACCAATTAACACAGTGGCCATTACAAGTTAAATAAAACATTCTTCCCACTTGAGCACACCCAAAACCAGGACTCCCCATACATAGTGCGCGTCCTAGCGTCCTATACGCACCACAGTAGAAGCCGAAATCACGTGTACCAGAAATTCATGGAGGGGGTCCCGGGACGCACTAAACCTACAAAGAGCGGGTCCCGGGACGCACTCAATTTCCGTTGTCGTGCGTCCCGTATACTCTTTTCAGACTGTAGTCGTCAGCTTAGTCAAAGTGTAAGCACAAATTATGCCAGTTTCAGGCGGGAACAAAGTGTGCGGTGTGTTGCATGTAGCAAGGTTTAGTTGAAGTGTCCTCCTAGATTATTATTTGGTGATAAAAACACTCACTTCATATCACATTATTCGTGATCACAATGCGTTATATACATATATTATGTACACAGGGGTTTTGTGGACCCGGGTCTCTTGGGATCCTCTAAAATTCCGCTCAGGGGGGAGCCCTGCACAAAAAATGTATAGGCTAGGTATTTTCTGCGCTGAGTGAGATTTATTTTCGCGAAATTATTTTTGCGAATGACATTTACACATATTATACAGACAGAATGCAACCAGACTGCTGGTTTTGTGTATAAGTCCAAGTGGAAGAACGCTTTTATGAACACTTAACATCTTTGGTATGTAAAACAAAATTCGAAAATGCATTAATTTTCGTGTCATTTTATTCAAACTTTCTATGCCATTTAAGGCACACGACTTTACTATCGGGCACAATTTTCGGATCAAATATTAAGGGTACCCCCTAAATTGACCTGACACAAACGTAAGGTATACACATGTACCAATTAATAAATTGACGAAAATTCATAATACGTAAAACTTCGCAATTTTTACATACGAGGGGAAAGTCAAATCAATTATCTGTCCTGAACAGATTGTTATGTTTAGCTTGCTTGCGTATTTCTTGTTTTATTCTATTCCGAATGATGCATGCGATGATGGCATTAGCGACCAAAGCGGGAGGTTTTTGTGTCAATTTTGAAAGGTGTCATGATCAGAAGCATTGTATTTCAGCAATGACTGGATGGATTGCTTTAAACTTTCAGGATATTATGTCTACATATTAGACGTAAAATGTCGGATCATTTGTGTTGCAGGCGTTATGTAATATTCTGGAAAATAAATTGTGTGTGTGTGTGTGTATGTGCCAGTGTGCGTGCGTGTGTGTGTGTGTGTGTGTGTGTGTGTGTGTGTGTGTGTGTGTGTGACAGTGTGCGTGCGTGTGAACATGTGTATGCGTTCAGTGCGTGCGTGTGTGCGTGCGTGCGTGCGTGTTTGAGTGTGTGTGCGTGAGTGCGTGCGTGCGTGCGT
>NW_027127909.1:0-18487 GCF_037325665.1 Littorina saxatilis
TCTCTTTCTCTCTGTCTCTCTCTGTCTCTCTCTGTCTCTCTGTCTCTCTCTCTTTCTCTCGTCTCCTTCAGCGTGCCATTCTTTCTCCCCGCGTCTCTCCCTCCTTTCTCCCGCAAGCTTCTTCCTTGTTCTTCTCCTCCCATAATTTTATTGAGGGCATGACATCAGACATTTTTTTATTTGAACTTTTTCTTTAAATCGATAAGCATGTTTGGGTCTGGGATTAACAAGATTTATTGTGTGAACGCGCAATATAAAACCTTTACAAAAATAACACGAGGCCAGAAGTTCAACAGTGCAGTGAATTGCCTATTTGTTATGTTTTGTAATGATTTTGTTCCCTAATTTTTCATTTTTTGCGTGGGGTTGTTTCGTTTGAAATTCCGTTTGGCAGAATTGTCTTTGTAGCTAGAGTTTGATGAGGTTGGGGAACTTCTAATTAGTATTGTCTCTTTTTGTATGTCTGTATGTCTGTCTGTCTGTCTGTCTGTCTGTCTGTCTGTCTGTCTGTCTGTCTCTCTCTCTCTCTCTCTCTCTCTCTCTCTCTCTCTCTCTCTCTCTCTTAGTTCTCAGTCTGCCTGTCTGTCTGTCTATCTGTTTCTCTGTCTGTATGTATGTCTGTATGTCTGAAACACGATGAAGCTTCAGAACGGCGATGCTGTTATTCCCGGATTTATGTCCCACCCAATATGACGCGGCGGACATGACGTCATGATGGAGCTATTGCGCATGCGGAACAATCAGATCATGCGCAATGTGAGAAATACAGAGATGGGTTGCTGCCGATGTCCTCAACTGTGGTCTAAATATGGAGCGCAGAGGCCGTTTTTCATACCTCAGTGAATGAAGGAATCGCGGTTTACGACTCTTTCATCATGAAGTGCCGTCTTGTTGCCCTGGCATTGGCACGGTCCAATCTCCATGCTCACTATGCATACGCTTTAACGGTTGGTCACTGGCCTAGATTTCAACAGAGGAGAATTTCGTGCAAAAATTGCAATTCAAAATAATATCAGGAGGTCACAGATGTGCTGATCTAACGCATACGAAATGATCGATTTATACACACACACACACACACACACACACACACACGCACGCACGCACGCACGCACGCACGCACGCACGCACGCACGCACACACACACACACACACACACACACACACATACACACACACAAACACGCACGCACGAACGTCCGTACACACGTGACCATAGTAAGTTTTGAGGTGGAAGGGGAGATAGAGAAAAAGAGACAGAGAAAGATAATGTATTGTCTGTGTCCTTTCTTCTTCTTCTTTGTGTGTGCTGTATAATAGATGAGTGTTCCTATATGTCTACCTCTCCCTCTCTCCGGGTTTGGTCGGCTGTCTCTTTTATACTTTTCTGATTTATGAACATCTATCGATACACGTCTGGCTATACGTCAGTCCCACTTCCATTCCGATTCATTGAGCATTCACGTTGGAGAGTGTGTCGGGTCTCTCCTTGCTCCTTTCTTTCGTGCAACCTTTGTGTCTGCCACCAGGGCCTTTTGGGGGAAAGGTGTTAATTGAGACTAATCACAGATGATATCCGCGCCATTAGGGGACCTGGGGGCCCCGCGAACTGGTTAGGCAGTAATGACATAATCATCTTTTCTCACTCCCATTATTGACCCAGTCACCCAAAAAATTGAGTCCTTTTTTACGATAGGCCCTCGAGACGGGAGGTTTAGACTGAAGTTGCAAGCCCGAGTGGGGGATATAGGTTGTAAATGTTTGTGTGTGTGTGAGATGAGGATATTTTGTGAAGGCATTGAAGTGTGTTTGTTGTGTCTGTAGGGTGTGGGTAGTGTGTGTGTGTGTGTGTGTGTATGTGTGTGTGTGTGTGTGTGTGTGTGTGTGTGTGTGTGTGTGCGTGTGTGTGTGTGTGTGTGCGTGTGTGTGTGTGTGTGTGTGTGTGTGTGTGTGTGTGTGTGTGTGTGTGTGTGCCTGTACCTGTGTTTGCGTTTTATTAATATTTTGCTCTCAGCATAGCTCTTAGAATGCCAGTACGCGTGTGTGTATTTTTGTGCTCACACTATTTTGATCAATTGCACGAACGTGTCCAATCAGTAAAAAAAAAAGAAGAAGATGTTTACCGTCTGAACGTGTGTGAGCCTGTCTGCTTGTCAACCTATTAGTATTTGCTGGTGCTTCTCCGTTCAGATGGGAATCAGATTTGACTGTCACACGACTGTCACACGACTGTCACCCCACTCTGGGACGGACAGTACTCCCGTCAGATTCACTTTGGAACAGGCCTGTCGCGAAGGCGAAACAGAGAGAATCTTTTGAGACATTACCAACAGTGACGCCCGAACCAATCTGCTATCTGACAGTAATCTTGAAGTCTTCTCAGGTCATTGTACTAAAACATTAGGGGAAGGGGCAGGGCAAAAAAGATCAAAGCACAGACAAGTTGGGTATAGCTCCCTTATGAGTTATTTTCCGTGACAACAGTTAAGCTTACTGTCTCAGATCATCTCTGGCTTGGTAATGGGGCAAAGCCATCCCTCCGCTTGGTAATGGGGCAAAGCCATCCCTCCGCTTGGTAATGGGGCAAAGCCATCCCTCCGCTTGGTAATGGGGCAAAGCCATCCCTCCGCTTGGTAATGGGGCAAAGCCATCCCTCTGCTTGGTAATGGGGCAAAGCCATCCCTCTGCTTGGTAATTGGGCAAAGCCATCCCTCCGCTTGGTAATGGGGCAAAGCCATCCCTCTGCTTGGTAATGGGGCAAAGCCATCCCTCCGCTTGGTAATGGGGCAAAGCCATCCCTCCGCTTGGTAATGGGGCAAAGCCATCCCTCTGCTTGGTAATGGGGCAAAGCCATCCCTCCGCTTGGACACGTGTCATACATCAACAGACGGGATGCTTTTTACACCCCCGGTATAGGGGTGTGTATAGGATTCGGTCGATGTGTTTGTTTGTGTGTTTGTGTGTTTGTGTTCGCATATAGATCTCAAGAATGAACGGACCGATCGTCACCAAACTTGGTGAACAGGTTCTATACATTCCTGAGACGGTCCTTACAAAAATTGGGACCAGTCAAACACACGGTTAGGGAGTTATTGGTGGATTATAATTCTACAAGGACTTATAGAGGGACATATTAATGGTCAAAGGGAAATAACCTTCTCAGTTGGTGGCAGTGAGAATGGTTATTTCCCTTTGACCAACGGGGGTGTTTTTCCTACCTCGGAGGAATTTCTTGTTTCTTTTCTTTTTTGCATAATGAGCATTTTTACATCTCTAATACACTTTTGTCGGAGATGGGGGTGGGGGAAGGGTTATATTGGTGTCACTCTGTTTCTCTCTCTCTCTCTATCTGTCTGTCTGTCTGTCCTGTTGGCCGCACTTGTATCTCTGGTGTGGTTTAGCTGATTGAGCTAAACTTTGGCATGGAGCTTTGTAGTAGGAGAAATACGGTCGCAAAACAAAGACAACAAGAAGATGAATAAATATTTAATGAATACATAAATACATATAAAAAGTGTAACGGAAGAGAAGATAAGCGGATGACATTGTGTAGTTCCTATAGAGCATGATGTGCACGAGCTATTGCAGATCAAAACATTTAATTATGTCTCCTGAATTCAAGTTAATCGCACAGGGGCAAAACAACTTACAAGGGTTGTTCTGGCCAGAAAGAAGTCAGCGCTTGTTAAAAACTTAATGTTTGTAAAGCTAGGCCTATCAATCTACAAAATACCTTCATTGAAACGAATCAAACTCTGCATAAAAAGCAGACAGGATGTTGGGTTTGGTATACTTCCGATTGGAGGGAGAGCCATAACTATCTAATATAAAAGCCTGTGTGCATAATCATGAGAGCAACCCTTTTTTTTCTCAGGAAGGGCTGTATATATTAGTCTGTTGTGATACGTGGAGACGGATTGAGGACTTGAAGGGTAGCTAAAACATTAAAACAAGGAAACGATTTGGTGTCAATGAAGACAAAATTTGACGGGGAAAAACAGGAAAGCAACCCATTCAATTAAAGGAATACACAAGTCATCGACCCCCCCCCCCCTCTCTCCCCCCCCCCCCTCTCATGTAAAATTTCATAAGAATCGGTCCAGTAGTTTACTCTGAATCGCTCTTGTCACAGGTCAGTTTTCGTCAGCCTGTTTCTTTCTGCGTGCGCCTTCCAAAGGAAGTTTATGGAAGGAAAACACGCCGCCTTTTCGTATTAGCTAAAGAAACAGGTACTGCCTTGACTTTACTTTCCTTCACTCTTTCCCATGCTCTCGAAGTAGCGGAGAAAGGTCAACATTGGTTTACATAATTTAATACATGGATAGTGTTAATAAAATTCTTGTAATGCAGCACACATTAATCAGGTTAGTCTATATTTTTGCTAAATATCAGTATCGTACTAAATGTATCACACACTGTTCAAGCTAGGTCATGTTACTTGCATCTCAGCACACTCTGATCACATGTCTATTGCTGCTGGATTTCAATTCTGTCACGGTAATCTAACGTGACTCCGCTGCTGCAAACGTTCTTCATAATTTTCCCTTGGAGGACATCAAAACAAAAGGAATACACATAATGTTTATGAAGTTTTGACTTAGCTCGATGTCATTGAAAAGGTACTCGAGATGACGTGCAGCACTTGACTAGTCTTGAAGACCGCGCTCCTGGTTTGAGTCATCACTCTTCTTCTCAAGACACCATCATCAAGTTAATAGCAGAAGTAGTCTGGTTACATCTCTCTCCACAATTTCGGCAACATGAGGAAGAGGAAGATGAATGAATCAATTGGACCGTGGGTTCCTGAAACAGATCAAAGGGCCATATGTGTTACCTACACAGCCTGTCTAAAAGACTTGGTTTGTTCATATTTTATTATCGTTCTCATTCTATTACTGCGTTTCGGAAAATGGGGATTTGGCAACAGCGCACATTCAAAACGTACACAACTTGACAACAACACAATGTAAATGACTGACACGATACACTCATCTCCGCCCAGATCCCGTGGAACGATTGTCGATGCAATAATCACAGTCACTTACCTTCAAAGACAGGGAAACGGCTTTTCCTCCAAGCGTTCTTCGCTCCATGGACTTGCGGAAAACGACCCTCTCGTGAAACGATTTTTGTTTACGTCAGTACACTTGGATACGTCATATGAATACGTCACTTGGCTACGTCGTGTAATGCGCGAGTAGTCTCGGTTGCCTATTCTATTCTTGACAGGTTCGCGCCTCATAATAATAATTCATGACAGCTCTACACACACACACACACACACACACACACACACACACGCACGCACGCACACACACACACACACACACACACACACATACACCACGACCTTCGTCTCGATTTCCCCTCTATGTTAAAACATTTAGTCAAAACTTGACTAAATGTAAAACGAAGAAAAAAGGACAACATACATTATTGGAACAGGGAAGTTGGTCGCTGTCGATGAAGATAAATTTTGACCAACAAAGTAACTAAGCAATATTGTAATTCAATCAAGTTTGCGTTTTAAAGAAACAGATCCTGTAATTGGTCAGAATGCCCCAACTCATTAAAAATTACCGGTGACTAATTGTCGATAGCCACTCGCTAACAAATCACTTTAATTAATAGTCGCTTCGCTCCGTCGGGCTTCAATTAGCTTTTGTCGGGCGTCAATCCCCGATGAAGACCTCGAAGTTTCAAATGGAAGCATGTTAATGTGTAAATAATAATAATAATGATAATAAATGAGCATTTATATAGCGCAACATCATACATTTACAATTATGCTCTTTGCGCTCTAAGCAAGGGAAGGAATATTAAGACTATATAGACTTCTTGAACGATTGAACAGAAACAGACTAACTCCAGAAACTAAAAGATAAGGTGGGGGGGTGGGGAGGAAAAATCAACGAGGAAAAGCAAAAGCAAAAAGAAACACACTTTTGCTTACTCCGTGCAGCCACGTAGACCATTGGAGAATGGTAGAGGTGAGAGTGCAAGTATTGAGTGACTCCAACCCGCCCCCCCCCTCTTCCTTCTCAAAAAAGGGAGGAGAGAGAGAAAAGAAGAAATAAAACAGCAAAAGGGAGGGGGAAAAAAAGAAGGCGAATGAGAAACACATAGGAAAGTTAGACGAATATAATGATTTTGTTTTGTTACATCATATGAACAGTCCCCGGCGAAAGAAACGCAACTCATTCGCGCCTGCTGTTGCGAGTGATTTTTCATCATTTTCAAATTGTCGTAAAATATGAACCAGATAAGATAAATCAAAACGAAAAACAGATTCGTAGAGGATAATTTACTGGCTGTACGACAAGTGCATAGTATTTAATTGTTTTTATCGTTTACTTGTTCATAAATTGTCTTAAACAGGGTAGGGGTCAAGCGAGTCGTGATTGCAGGCAAACGTGTCTCTTCAACATGCTGAGAAAATCGTAAAAATGCAAATAAATAACCAAACAAATAACCTTTTTGGAGGAAATTCATTTCTCAACAGCACCATTTAACTTTGGAGAAATAGCGACAGACAAACTGTTTGGGACAGCGATCATCAAAGTGACAGTTGGCGTCCATTTTAGCACTGCGTAGCGCTCCTGTACATCGCGACTTTGTTCGTTTATCTGTCTTTTCGTTTATCTGTATGTATGGATGTGTGTGTCTGTGTGTGTGTATGCATATGCGTGTGTGTATTTGTGTGCATGTGTGTGTAAGTATGTGTTGAGGGAGGGGGTACGTATGCGTTTGGCTTCATAGTATTTTCATACGAATCACTATCGCTAATCGATCGATGTAAAAATAAAAAAATAAAAAAAATAAAAAAAAGCACTTTTTTGTTTCTAGTTATAGTTTGATTGTGTAGATCAGACACTTGGCCACAAATAACACCTGTTTTTTAAAGAAATAATCACGTCGATTCCGTGCGAATAAGCTTTTGCCAAACAACTCTTTTTAACACTGTCTAAGTGATCTTTGCTCATTTATTTTAGTCGTAAACGCTTTGGCGAATAATTCTAATTAAATGGTGCTGTTTAAAAATGAATTTCCTCCAAAAAGGTTATTTTTTTGTATTTTTTTGTGCATTTTTACGATTTTCTCAGCATGTTGAAGAGACACGTTTGCCTGCAATCACGACTCGCTTGACCCCTTCCCTGTTTAACACAATTTATGAACAAGTAAACGATAAAAACGATTAAATGCTATGCACTTGTCGTACAGCCAGTAAATTATCCTCTACGAATCTGTGGTTTTTTTTAATTTATCTTATCTGGTTCATAGTTTACGACAATTTGAAAATGACGAAAAATCACTCGCAACAGCGGGCGCGAATGAGTTGCGTTTCTTTCGCCGGGGACTGTACACCATCATAAAAACAAGACAAAAAACCCACACAGATTAACACACTTTTGTGATGACACTCTGTCACAGCAGCTGAAAAACTCAAGAAACTTTACAATTAAAAAAAAAAAATCTGACATCGACCTGGAAAAAAAAGTGTCTAATGAAAGTGATAATCACAGTCTTCAATAACCACCAGAGCTTCTGAAGGCACAGATTACTGCAACAGGGAAGAGGAAGCTAGGATCAGAAGGCAACAGGAAAGCAAGAAAGAAGAGAGAGAGTATAGGTTTAGATTACCCCCGACAGGCACTGGCGAACTTCGCCAGAGACGGGAGAGAACTATGCATGAGCCACGCATGGAGCCCGCGGGGCAGAGATGGTGTGGCATATCACTACTCCCACCCACACCCACACCCACACGCTTGCTGTGGTCGCACTCTCGAAAGAAGCCACAGAGTAAGTGTGGAATATCACCACTCCCACATACGCACACACACGTTTGGCAATGATGGCGCGACTCTGTGAAGAAGCCACACTACATTCTGCGCCCTCTTCTACCGAAAAGCTTTAAAGGCCACGCATGTTCTTGAAGACAGCCTTTGGCTGTATTTTGGATGCCAAATCTTAAGCTTTAAAGAAGCTAAAAGGTTTATGCAACGGATCTGCGGGCTTTTATACCGAATAGGCGTGTCAAATGCTCCAAATACAAAAAGGACAAACCAACATCGCTGAGAAAACGAAGAATGGAACACAACTACAGTCAATTAAAAGTTCAGATACACTTTGCCGTTGCGGATTTTAAAGTTTCTTTTGATTGATGGCCTACTATAGCCTCCCCTTACAGTTTTCGTTATTTTTACCGTTATTGGCATTGACCTTTTTGTGCTAATGTTAATCCAGAAACTTTGCAAAGCTGTCATAATTTGAAACTGTGGAAACGAGGTAACGAAAAGAAAGGAACACGTGACTGCAGCAAAACAGATTGAAAGTTACCAAGGCAATTCAGGTTTAATAAGCAAAGACATTTTACGAAATTTGCAGTTATGTCGTTACAGTCAAGAGGAAACCAGAATGCAAAAACTGTGGTTCGTTTCTTTTATTTCTGTGTGATATTCTAAGGTATAACTAAATCTCATAATTTCCCCAGAGGGCAGCAGACTGCGATAGTTAATATATTACAAGAAGTACAGCTATGTTTGCCCTAAACACTGGGAATGTGTAGTGTTGATGGAAGCTACAATAAAAGCGATGTGCAGAGTTCATGATTTTCAATAACACAATTAACATCAAGTGTGTTTCTTCTATTTCCTATACAATATCAATCAATCAATCAATATGAGGCTTATATCGCGCGTATTCCGTGGGTACAGTTCTAAGCGCAGGGATTTTTTTTGTTTTTTTGTTTTGTTTATGCAATTTATATCGCGCACATATTCAAGGCACAGGGATTTATTTATGCCGTGTGAGCTGGAATTTTTTTTACACAATACATCACGCATTCACATCGGCCAGCAGATCGCAGCCATTTATGCGCATATCCTACTTTTCACGGCCTATTATTCCAAGTCACACGGGTATTTTGGTGGACATTTTTATCTATGCCTATACAATTTTGCCAGGAAAGACCCTTTTGTCAATCGTGGGATCTTACGTGCACACCCCGATGTAGTGTACACGAAGGGACCTCGGTTTTTCGTCTCATCCGAAAGACTAGCACTTGAACCCTCCACCTAGGTTAGGAAAGGGGGGAGTAAATTGCTAACGCCCTGATCCAGGGTCGAACTCGCAACCTCTCGCTTCCGAGTGCAAGTGCGTTACCACTCGGCCACCCAATCCTCTAGTCATAGCTATAGAGAAGAAGACAAAAATCCATCGCCTTGTCATCGGTTTGTAAGTTAGTGGCAGAAAATGTCAGGCAATCAAAGCTGTGAACATTCACAGTTGTCTAATAATAAGTAATATTAACGGTTGTTTGAAGAACAACACATTTGCTATCAGCCGGCGCACCTCCAAATAAGTAAACAAATACATGCAAAATTATGCAACTCGGTACACAAATGAAAGGCGACCTGCAAAACACAAACAACTTAGTAACATCTGTTCTGAAAGATGACAGTGTTCATTGAAGTGTTGCTGCGTTGGTATAGTTCTATGTATGTTCATAAGTACCCGTAATACGGTTGCAGGGCCGGACCAAATGAGTTGTAAGGGGGGGGGGGGTCCTCCTTTTTTGGGGGGGCAAATCAGCGAAGTGGCGAAGCGAACTAGGGGGGTCCGGGGGCATGCTCCCCCGGAAAATTTTTGAAAAACGGTTAAAATCTGTGCAATCTGGTGCATTCTGAGCCTTGTTTTGAGGGTTAAGAGCAGCATTGTTTTGGTGCTAAAACTAGTAAAAAAAACAAAAACACTCAAAGCAAGGTACATGCTTTTTCCAGGGGTGGGGTTCCGGAACCCCTGGAACCCCCCCCCCCCCCCCCCCCCCCCCCCCCTGGGTCCGGCCCTGGGTTGACAAGGCAAAACATATTAAATCCGACAGAGACTCGATTTTGACACCTGATTAAGAATCCATTGGTGGTACTGCGACCACCAGTTGCGACCGACATATACTGTTTACACAATCAGAGCAACCGGTGAGACGATTGCATTAAAAGAAATGACATAATAATTCATTTATTGTTTAAAAGAAGTAAGAAAACTTAAGAAAAAAGTTAATTTCAAATACTAAGAAAAACTAACAAGAAACCCAAACATTCCATAAATATTAATTAGACACTCAAATCAAGTAAGGGGAACTAGTTCGAGGGTGACAAATAATTGGACACAAAAATTTAATTGTGGCACCGATGGGCAACAGAGACAGTGACAGTTCGAAGCCTATGCAATATCTCGGTGTGAGGATGCTCTGAGAGCCCATCAGAACTATCGCCTTGCTCTCAACAGCGGTTTTTAATAGCAATCCCTGGGCTTTGTTGACATTTGAGACACGAGACGACGAAATGGGGCCTACTGACAAGTTGGTTTAGCTGTCCGCCAATGTGTGTGTGCTGACTGAGCTGAGCAACCCTGGAATCTAGTCTGAATCCTGGGCAGATTTTGAATTGTTTTTCGAGTCTGATATCTGCTTCAGTGTCAGTCTGTCTGTGTGTTCGGCTCGCTGTCTATCTCTGTCAGTATATCGCTCAGTGTCTGTGTGTTCGGCTCGCTGTCTATCTCTGTCAGTATATCGCTCAGTGTCTGTGTGTTCGGCTCGCTGTCTATCTCTGTCAGTATATCGCTCAGTGTCTGTGTGTTCGGCTCGCTGTCTATCTCTGTCAGTATATCGCTCAGTGTCTGTGTGTTCGGCTCGCTGTCTATCTCTGTCAGTATATATCGCTCAGTGTCTGTGTGTTCGGCTCGCTGTCTTTCTCTGTCAGTATATCGCTCAGTGTCTGTGTGTTCGGCTCGCTGTCTATCTCTGTCAGTATATCGCTCAGTGTCTGTGTGTTCGGCTCGCTGTCTATCTCTGTCAGTATATCGCTCAGTGTCTGTGTGTTCGGCTCGCTGTCTATCTCTGTCAGTATATCGCTCAGTTTCTGTGTGTTCGGCTCGCTGTCTATCTCTGTCAGTATATCGCTCAGTTTCTGTGTGTCGTTATATCTATATTCGTCTTCTCTCAGTGTCTCTGTTTCTGCCTGCCTGTCTGTTTGTCTGTTTGTCTGTCTGTCTGTCTGTATATGTCTGTCTCTGTCGCTGTCTCTGTCTCTCTTTCTCTTTGTCTGTCTGTCTGTCTGTCTCTCTCTCTCTTTCTCTCTTCTCTCTTTCTTTCTCAGTCTCCCGCTCTATCTCCTTCTGTCTGTCTGTGTGGGTTCTGTCTGTCTGTCTGTCTGTCTGTCTGTTTGTCTGTCTGTATATGTCTGTCTCTGTCGCTGTCTCTGTCTCTCTTTCTCTTTTTTGTTTCGTTCTCTCTTCCCCCATCCTTTTCCCCTGCTCTCTCCTGTTCCCTCTCATCTCCTTCGTACTCTCCCGTGTGTTTCAATGTCCAAGGCAGTTCGTGACCTATTTTTGAAACAGCTTAATTGAGGAAACAGAACAAATTGCGTATGCCGAGAAAGGGGATTTGCGGCTGATTTCATGACACAAGGCTGGGACTGTTCACATTTAATGCTTTCCCCTCTATAATTGTCTAAATAATCATTGACCCTATACGTAACTATATCGCGCAATACTGTCAAGCACAACAAAAGCTTCAACGTCATTTCGTTTCATTTAATGCTACCATCATTTCTTCTTCTTTCAACTTTTCAACTTTTTTTCTCAAGAAAGTTCAGATATTCATACAAAACAGTTCAACGACCATGCCACACATATTGCCAGCCACCGTGCCAGGTGGCCCCTGCGTGTGGTAATGGGCAGAATATACCTGTGCAGTTTCAGGGGCACAGACGACGCACTGCATATTATTGATGCCGCGGTAGGGATTATGACAAGTATTTGGCCTGTTTTCTTTTCATGCAGCGTGTAGCGGGCTGTAATAATCTGCAGTGCGTCGTCTATCCTGCTGAAATTACATAGGTGTGAGCGCCGGTGTCACGAACTGAAACCTCTGCTGAACAATCCTTCTCATTGCGGTCAATGCGCATGCGCCAATCTTGAACTTAAATAATGCGACCCTTTGACCGAACGAACCATGGGTTAGGGTTAGGGTTAGGTTGTTCACAACATGATTAATCTTCCCATGTTAGCGCATGCGCATATATTGACCGCAATAAGAAGGATTGTTCAGGCAGAGTTTTCAGTTCGTGACACCGTGCCTTTGGAACCTTCGCCTCACTTTGACGTGCCCTGTTTTCAGGAAATTACACGACATGCAAGTTGATGAAATGTCTCGGGTGTTGTCTTAAGCTGTAGCCCTGAGAGCAACCAGTCGATGGGAGCAAGCCTGGTTGGGGTGGGGGTGACGTTGGTGTGTTGGTTAACTTTATTTGGGGGATGAGGAGGATGCGTAACATTGAGGATAAAGAAGCGGAGGGGTGGGGGGGGGGGGGTTGGGGGGGGGGGTGGCTAAATGCAAATGCTAGCAGCAGCAAAACCAATACAGCAGCCAGGGGAACTCATGAACAGAAATAGATGACAAACAGACACAGTAACAAAAAGGTAATAAGACAATTCGCCTACACTGACCCCCCCCCCCCCTCCCCTCTCTCTCTCTGTCTCTGTCTCTCTCTCTCCGCCTCTCTCGCTATCTCTCTGTCTCTCTCTCTCCCTCTCTCTCTCCCTCTCTCTCTCTCTCTCTCTCTCTCTCTCTCGAAACTCGCCAAAATGACCATTGTTGGATTACCAACACAGTCATGTGGAAGGCATCCTAGCCACCCTGCTGTCAGACCACCACGTTACATCTTGGAAAGGTGCTGGTGAGGTACAGGATACAGTTTGTGTACTTCGACTGAGCGCCACTGAACACGACAAAGCAGCCGCCATTAACAACGGCTGCCACTGGACAGTGGAGGAAAAAATCAGCAGCGCAAATCCGCCGAGATAGACAAAGAGCAGAGCAAAGGAAATCACAGGTGGGCGTTAATTCTTGTCATGGCCATCCTGGCTTTCAAAATGAATTACCAAAAGACATTACTCTTGATCCTGATACACAAAATCAAAATGATGCAGTGTCAAAGGTTGTGACAAATGACAGCGCAAAACAACAACACGCCAGCACAGAGAGCGCACGTGAAACACGCAGTCTGACCGCTCCCACACAGCACGTTTCTGCCCACTGTGACACTGCAAGGTCAGCCACGTGCGAGATTGTCACCTCAGAGGTGTGTTGTGCTGTGACGTCACCGGTAGCAGACGATGAAACCACTGCAGCGGAACTGGCAGTAACAGACCGAGAATTTGAACCAGACGATATATACGATCTAGCCTCAAACTGCTCAAAAAACGTCCAACTGAAAGCAAGACTGTTAAACAGAAACAGAAACGGCACTCTCAAAAAAGTAGTATGTGAAAGGAAAGGAGGAAAGAAACAGCTGATTGCAAGGGGAGACGACTACGTGTTGTCATATGACTGCGAAACAGCCGAGACCACGTCGTACCGACAAGAGGAAGACATGCCCCTAACTATCCGGCGGCTGCCCCAAGTCGACCGCAACGCCTTTCGAGAAGAAATTGACCATCTCACTGCTGATGTGCAGGTCATTTCTACACTGGTACAAGGCTACCTGTGTGCCATGCCAGACTGACTCTTTTCGCTGAACTACGTGCAGTAGACACACACATTTCATTATTTTGTGTTTTTGACAAACCGCGATCGGTATTGATAATAGCGTGTTGAAAACGGAACAGTTATTTCCTGACTTGGAATACAAGTTGGATGCCTCCGAACGATGCATTGTGTTTGTAACGGACTGTAACCAATGTGAACACTGATGATCGCCGATCGTTCGATTTCCCAAACCCCACGTACCCTTTCGCAATGGACCCTGTGTTTACGCGAATAAACATTCTGACTTCTGACTTCTGACTTCTCTGTCTCTCTCTCTAGCTCTCTCTCTCACTCTCTCTATCTCTCTCTCTTTCTCTCTCTCTCTCTGTGTCTCTCTCTCTCTCCCTCTCTCTCTCTGTCTCTCTCTGTCTCTCTCCCTCTCTCTCTATCTCTCTCTGCCTGTTTTGTCAAAACCATTAGAAAGGCATGTGCACAAGCATCTTCTTGCTTACATGGAAAAACAAAATTTGTTCCATCAGTTTCAATCCGGTTTTCGGTCCAAGCATTCTTGCCACACAGCTCTTACGTCTCTCTGTGAAGCTTGGCTGTCAGCAATGAACAAGTCTGAAGTTACAGGAGCATTGTTTTTGGATTTTAAGAAAGCATTTGACTTAGTCGATCATTCCATATTGTTGAAAAAATTACACTATTATTTGAGAAACGATTCGGTCTGTGACTTCTTTAAATCGTATCTTGCTGACCGGACACAGTATGTCACTCTACAATGCCAGAATTCGTCTACTGCACTAGTAAAACATGGCGTCCCTCAAGGGTCTGTATTAGGACCTATTCTCTTTTGTATTTACGTTAATGATTTGCCTTTACATGTATCGGATGATAAAGTCAAATGCGAGTTTTTTGCAGACGATTCGTCTATTCATACCAGTAACACCTCGTTGGAGTCAGTAAATTCTTCCCTGAAGAACACTTTGGACGAAGTTGCGAAATGGTGTGTGTGTGTGTGTGTAAGCGAGTGTGAGTTTGTGTGTGTGTGTGTGAATAGAATAGAATAGAATAGAATAGAATAGAATAATGTTTATTGTCATGAACCAGTAAAGTTATTGACACAACAAACAACAAATAATAATAATGCATTATACAATGCTAAAACAATCCGTAACAAATTTGCCAAGACGAACTTGAACTTCGTCTTCTAAAAATAAGTTACTTGGATTTTTGTTAGCATATTTCATATCGATATGTGAAGCATCTTCTTTAAATTCATCCCTTAATTTAACATATTTATTGCATTTATCTAGAAAATGTATTTCATCTTCTATGACATTGCATTCAATACAAAGACGATTTTCTTTAGGGATATTCTGATGTCTTCCACTTTCAATTTTTAGACAATGTGTGCTAGTCCTTAATCTGCTTAACATCTTTCTGTGTTTATTATTCTTAATTTGTATTAAGTATGACTGCATTTCGTAAGATTTACTGATCATAGAATAAAACTTAAGTCTGGAATATGTATCTGATTTTTCTTTTGTCCAGTATCTTATATATTCCTCTTGTTGTTTTTTGTCAATGGCAAACTTTAATTTGTGTACATTTAATGTAGATTGGTTATGCCAAACGTGACTAAAACCTAAGTTACAAAGAGATTGTCTAACAAATTGTAGCCATGGCGTTTCTGTCGGATGGAGCAACATTGAGTCATATAATTGATGTATATACGAATCTTGTTTGGAGTCTAGAATATGCGCCCAGAATGCTATTGTTTGTGATAACATTTTTAATCCTAAAGGGAACCTTCCTAATTCCCCCAGTACAGGTATCCACATAGCTTTTCTATGAACTCCAAGAAGGAATCGACAAAATTTGATATGAACAAATTCATGAGGAGTTTTGCTAGATAAACATGATCCAAAGAAATGATCAGTATTTGTTTGTTTTATTTTATTATTAAACGTAAACGGATACCAGATTTCAGCGCCATATGATAATATCGGATTTACAAGTGAATCAAATAAATGTATCATTGTGTCTATTTGCACGTTTTGATTGCTGAAAATTCTGCGGAGGGAATGTGCTGCTTTATTACCTTGTTTACTTAAATGATCTTGAGCTGTATCAAAATTTCCATTCTTGTTGAATATGACCCCTAAATATTTATATTGATCTGTTACTTTGATTACATCAGTTCCACATTTAAATATTGTGTGCATTTTTGGATTTATATGACAAAATACTATAATTTTTGTTTTTTCTATGTTAATTTTCAAACCCCACTGTAGGCAATATTTATTTAGATAATCTAATTTATTTTGTAATCCTATTTTTGATTTTGAAAGAAGTACTAGATCATCTGCATACAGTAGACACGATATTTTTGTATTCTGGTTAATGTATGGCGAATCAACGTCAGGCATTCCATCTGTTATATCATTAATGAAAATATTAAAAAGAGTTGGGCTTAATGTATTTCCTTGATGTACTCCTTTTTTAACCAATACATCTGGTGAATATCCACCTTGCATTTGTGTGCATATCTTTGTATTAATATACATGTTTTTGATTATATTGTAGCATTTACCTCTTATGCCAGTTTTGTATATCTTAAGTAAAAGTGCATCATGCCAAACGTTATCAAAAGCTTTTTGAAAATCTACGAAACATCCATATAATCTACCATTTTTAGTATTGATAATATCGTCTACAATTTTCTTCAGAATGAATATTTGATCCATCGTTCGGTATCCTTTTCGAAACCCAGCTTGTTCTTTTATCAAAATATTCTTTTTTTCTAAAAAGTTGTTGATTCTTGAATTTATGATTTTACAAAACAATTTTCCCAAATTACTACTAAGAGTGATTCCTCTATAGTTACTCGGATTCATTGGATCTCCTTTTTTATGCAATGGTACACTTATTCCAGTCTTCCATTCTGTAGGATAGTTACCACTTGTAAGAATAATGTTGAATAGATTAACTAATATTTTAGTCATATGATCTAAACTTGCTTTTATAATTTCATTGGTTATTCTATCTTTTCCGGATGACTTCTTATTTTTCAACGTTTTACATTCTTTTTTTAATTCTTTCTCTTTTATGGGGTCATCTAAAATAGGTGTATAACAATGTGTATGCATCTTCTTTAATTCCTCATTTACTATGTATTTTCTTTCATCAGAAACTTTAGTTTCTGTTCCTATCAATTTCTCTAAATGATCAATCCATTTCATTGGATTGATTGCACATTTTTTAGTTGTATTGACTTCACCCATCGTCTTTAAATCTTTTAGAGTTTTCCACATAGCACTTGGATCGTTATTAAATTCGTCATTCAATTTCTTTACTAAATTATCTTTAAAAATCCTTTTCTTTTTCTTTAATATTGCTTTGTATTTTTTTCTTTTTGAGTAGTATTTCTGACATAAATTTACATCATAAGGGTATCTATTTAGAGCATTTAATAATGATTTTAATTCTCTCCTTTGTAAAAAACAGTCACTATCGAACCATTTTTTATGTTTTCTATTCTTTTTCGTAAAATTGCGGTTCTTGATTTTCTTGTTCAAGCATTTTTTTGCAGCCGTGTTTAGCATTGCTGTTATTTTGTCTGTTAAATTGTTAACACACTCGTCTGAGTAATATTTCTCTTCACATGTATGCATTGTTTCAATTTCGTCGTTTATGTTCTGAAGTAAATGTTTCATGTCTCGTGTGTCTAACTCCTGTTTGAATTTAACTTGTGAATTGCTGTCCCACTGATATATTATATCTTCTGCTTTTCCTTGGTTATTAATTGAACATTTATTATGTTTACAATTGATGTTAGGTTTAACATTGGCATTTTTGTTTTTGAACGGAATTCGAATTCTTAGTTCTAAAGGACAATGATCTGAATATACAGTTAAATCTTTTACTTTCATATGTATTACATCCTTGATTAGTTCCTGAGAACAAAGAAAATAGTCTACTACACTACAACCCTGGGGTGTATAACATGTGTATCGCCCACTTAAGTCTCCCAAGGACCTTCCATTAAGTATATACATGTTATTATTATGGCACAAATCTATCAACCTTCTACCTTGTTTTTGTATGACCTTATCTGAAGAATGTCTTTCATGTAGATAGTCAAAGCAATAAGTTGATGGCAAAGAATACCTAAGACTTTCGCTATCTAACTTTAGATAATCGATCAGTTCACCCGTTCTTGCATTGAAGTCTCCGCATAAGATCACGTTACCTTTGGGTATTAATTCATCTAAGTCATTCTCTAACTTGTCCCACAATTCCTCAGTAAAATCTTTTCCAAAGGATGACGATTCGGGCGGAATATATACACACCCTAAATAAATGTCGTGTTCTTTGTTATCCTTTTGAACTTTCAGCCAAATAATGTCACTGTTGCTTTTTTGTAGGATTTGGAAGTTTGAAGATATGTTTTCTCTTATGAATAAACTAATACCCCCAGAAGCACTGGTTGCATTTGTTCTTCTCTTTCTATAAAAGTGACGTTTTACAAATCCTGATAGAAATACTTCTTCGGCATGGTCCTCGTCCAGGTGCATCTCCTCCAGCATAATAATGTCATATCCACATAAAGATTTTATAACGTTATCATCCTGCAATTTGTTGGTTGTTTGTCCGTCGATTGTTTCTTTATACCCTTTTAGGTTCCACGACAAAACATTAATACTGAATGTACTACTATCAAACATGTATGGTTTGTATGAAAAGTTACCTTCGTCGTAACACTAACATTTTTGAAAGAATCGAATACGTTATTAACGAACAAAATATCTATCACGATATTATTAAAAGAAATATCTATCGCGTGGTCGTGGTTGTGGACTCCAGTTCCATGGTCTCATCATGTGAGGATGCATGAAGGCTGAATCTCTCTTTGGTGGACTATGATGATGTCCACTCCATCTTCCATTGCTCTCC
>NW_027127910.1:0-12500 GCF_037325665.1 Littorina saxatilis
TGTGTGTAGGCGTGTAATCACTTTAACTTTAGCCTACTTAACTTCAATCGATTCATCAAACGTGAAGTTCCGCCACTTAAAACGATAAACTCACACTTTTCATATCCCCAAAAGCCTTTCATTTGCCAACCCTTTCAAAGATCGTCTGCTTGAAACGTAAAAACTACCAGAGTTACGTATCTTGACGGGGGTCGAAGGTTACAGGAAGCTTCACAGGTATCGCCATTGAAACCGAGATTAGACGAGAAACACATACAGCTGAACAGAAGATGAATGGAGCAATGTCGCACGTGGTATGATATTCTGCAACGTGATTTTGAAAGATGCGTTCTCGTTTGTGTAACTATCATATTTATTTAAGATAGTAAAGTTTGATATTTCCCTTTATGCGATAGGTTCATCTTTCCACTTGAAAACATGCCAAAAATCAAAAGCATATGCATAGATCGGCTCAAGGGTTTATTTTAGAGAAGAGCATCCTTAACACTTGGACGCCTGGCGAAAATAAACAACCTGGCTCTTTCTTGAGAAAAGGTGGATTTCTTGTTGATATAATTTCTAACAATTAAAGAGATACTATTGATCTGGCTGTTAA
The DNA here is from genome assembly GCF_037325665.1 of Littorina saxatilis. Lineage (NCBI taxonomy): Eukaryota > Metazoa > Mollusca > Gastropoda > Littorinimorpha > Littorinidae > Littorina > Littorina saxatilis. The sequence goes on from NW_027127910.1 coordinate 596, forward strand.
GGAGGAGTTTCTGGCAAATTAGACTAATTTGAAGAACCTGGGGAATCCACTGCACCTCAGTCTAGACGCACATTTCACGATTTGCTCAAAAGCGCACCGCAAGTATGGTAATTAACCAAATCAAAGTGAGTGACTGCGCTCCTCTTCTGTGCTGGAAACAAAAATAGTCCGGTAGCGCCTTCTATGAACCGCGGTTCTAGCAACATCTTCTTCTTCTTCTTCTTCTTCTTCTTCTGCGTTCATGGGCTGAAACTCCCACGTACACTGCACGAGTGGCTTTGTACGTGTATGTAGCAACATCAACACGAATACCCGTATACAAACGTCATCTTGCATCAAGTAAGTAACCCAAACCAACACTCACATTAAGTGCCCCTTTTGATTACGTTATCAATTCAATTATACTTAGACCAAACAAAAATATATGTTGGTTTAGGGTAACATGACACACAAAACCTCGCGCCCCCTAATTGGCGTAGAGGCGCGTCCCCCGGGTGGTGGATGGGGGAGCCTTCTCTACTAACTTCTGAGAGAAGGTCGCATCACTCTCGATGCCGTGAACCTAATTAGGATCTTTTTCTTGTTTCTTCTCTATTTCTGCCTCCCCAAAGTCCTTTTACTTTCCCTTTCTCACCCATAAAATTCTTCACTTTTTACCCTTGTTAAGTGGTTCTTGTATAGAATATAGTCAATGTTTGTAAAGATTTTAGTCAAGCAGTATGTAAGAAATGTTTAGTCCTTAGTACTGGAAACTTGCATTCTCCCAGTAAGGTCATATATTGTACTACGTTGCAAGCCCCTGGAGCGGTTTTTTGATTGGTGCTTTTGTGAACAAGAAACACTTAACAAGTGGTTCTATCCCATCTCCCCCCTTTCCCCTATCCCATCTCCCCCCTTTCCCTCGTCGCGATATAACCTTCGTGGTTGAAAACGACGTTAAACACCAAATAAAGAAAGAAAGAAAGACACACATAAATATGGGTCGGTAGGTCGGCTTTTCTGGTTCGCAAAATGTGCCAGAGGGTGTTTTGGGGGATTTATTTGTGAGAAATGACAAAAAAGTTTCAGGGTCGGCGGGAAAAAATAGGGTCGGTCGGGTTACCCTAAACCAACATATACGTTTGTTTGGCCTTACTTTTGCAAAGGCAGCCCTCTTGTGCGGTAGCATTATTGAAACGCAGAATCTTATGGTATAGTTTTGAAGCGATCTGAGGGCCTTTTTTCGTGGATATTATCCCTTTAACAAAGGTGTCTGTTACCCAGTTAAGTTAAACCAGTTCGATTAAGCAACAAAATCAGCCAAGCTGTAGATTACTGCTTTGTGTTCAAATGGAAAGAATAAATTGTGACCCTCCACCACGGAATGAGTCGCATGTCACCTTTGCATGATTTTCATATTTTTACATTTTCCTAAATAGATTTTTATGCTCTATCCAATGGTGAAACCCGTTTTAGAAAAGAGCGAAAAGTGTTTGAGTTATAAGCCTGTGACTAAGGTGACCCTCACACTGTTACCAGACACTCCCCGGACTTATATTAAGTCTAGCGCAGAAGCGCGCGAGGTGACATGCGACTCATTTCGTGGTGGAGAGTCACAGATGATCTTACACCACCACTCTGAAACTCTCTTCCTTTCTCTAGCTCTGTCAGATACTGCACCTCTCTCAGCTCTTTCAAACAACAGTTGAAAACTTTATTTTTCACACAATAAATAATAATATATTAATAATGTCGTCCTGGAAGGAAGTAAGCCAGTGGCTCATTTTGAGAATTCCTGATCCGTGTTAGTTTATTCAGGGATGTTGCTACAAATTCATACCTATAGGACAAATGTCCTGAGTTCTTCAGCATCAATAGGACATTTGACCGCTTTCAGAAAGTTTAATAGGACATTATGAATTTGCGCCAAACAGCTTATAACATTCCATGGAATTGTTCCAAAGTCATGCGCCCACACACTCACGCACACACACACACACACCCACGCGCGCGCGCTGTAGAACACACACATAATATAGTAAATACATCAACACAGTGTGCGTATAATGTTGTATTTGTTTAGTTTCAAAGAAACCACAAAAAAGAAACCAACATGAACAACTTCAGAGCCGCTGGAGTTGTCTCCCGTACTCCTGTAGCATGCACTGATCTATTCTAAAAATAATCCACTATTTTTAGATCAGTGCGCTGCACCGAGACGGTTATAAATACCCAAAGGCGCATACCGCAAACGGTTCGGGAATTCCCGACAAAAGAAAAGATCCGCACGCGGCACTGGCAACTTGATAGATAGATAGATAGATAATTTATTGCCAAGTGTACAATACATGAATGAACATAAAAAATACACGAGGAAAGCAGCTTGCTGTGTGATAAAAACAAAAATAAATAGCATTCATACATCACTGGCGCATAGCATCATACATACATGGGTAAGACAATTTGGTATCACAGTAACTAATACATACACTATACAGACATGGTGAGAACTATGAAACTCTAAGAGCTATCGGAACCCCTAAGACCCCCCCCCCCCCCCCACCTCTCCCCCCCCCTCTCCAACCCCTGTTCCCGCACTGGTAACATACATCCCTCCCCCCCCCCCCCCCTCCCCTCCCCCCGCCGTCCCACAATAAAAGTACGCAGAATAAGATAGGATCCCCCCCCCCCCCCCCACTATCAACTACTGTAAGAACTGAACATGTTCCATACTGATAAAATGTACCTCTAAAACAGCACATAAAAATAAACTCTTCCAACACATCACAGTGGTTAAAGAACGACTAAAACTACTAAAACATACTAGATGTGTATTCCGGTAATATAACCAGCTGCTAAAACATAGTCTGGCTTCATCGCGTCACAGTGGTGTCACCATACTAAAACCCACTCTATAGATCACAGTATGTAATGTCAGCTACTAAAAGCACACGAGAGCGTTCGGTCTTTTAGAAGATTTGTATCTTGAAATGAAAATTAACGAATATCGCGCTGTCCGAAGGAATGGAGTACATATCAGACAATGACCACGCTCAGGCTAAAACGATAGGACATCTGACCGACATGCGGCAATGTGAATCGGACATTTGGGGATTTTCATCAAAAAATGTCCGATGTCCGACGCCTAACGACATCCCTGTTTATTCTCAGGTTCCGTAATCATAAACGTGTAATGTGCCCACCCGTCTATGGGGATTTAGGACCTGACCAAGTATGCGACCACCTTCCAGGTACAGAACATGTGTCTTCGTCATCTCGCGAGATCTCGATTTGCAGAGATGATACTAAAAGTGTTTGGTTATGGTGATAAACCGCACCGAAAAAGGGTCGGTCGGTCGAAAAATAGTCGTAATTTATTTGAATAAAGGGGTGTGTGTGTGTGTGTGGGGGGGGGGGGGGTATGTGTGTGTGTGTGTGTGTGTATGTGTGTGTGTGTGTGTGTGTGTGTGTCACAGTGTGTGTGTGTGAGTGTGTGTGTGTGAGTGTGTGTGTGTGGGGGGGTAGGTGTGTGTGTGTGTTTGTTTGTTTGTTTGTTTGTTTGTTTGTGTGTGTGTGTCACAGTGTGTGTGTGTGAGTGTGTGTGTGTGGGGGGGGGGGTATGTGTGTGTGTATGTGTGTGTGTGTGTTTGTTTGTTTGTTTGTTTGTTTGTTTGTTTGTTTGCTTGTCTATCTGTCTGTCTTGTCTTTCTTTCTTTGTTAGTTTGGTTGGTTGGCTTCTTGGTTTGTTAGTTTGGTTGGTTGGCTTCTTGGTTTGTTAGTTTGGTTGGTTGGCTTCTTGGTTTGTTAGTTTGGTTGGTTGGCTTCTTGGTTTGTTAGTTTGGTTGGTTGGCTTCTTGGTTTGTTAGTTTGGTTGGTTGGCTTCTTGGTTTGTTAGTTTGGTTGGTTGGCTTCTTGGTTTGTTAGTTTGGTTGGGTGGCTTCTTGGTTTGTTAGTTTGGTTGGTTGGCTTCTTGGTTTGTTAGTTTGGTTGGTTGGCTTCTTGGTTTGTTAGTTTGGTTGGTTGGCTTCTTGGTTTGTTAGTTTGGTTGGTTGGCTTCTTGGTTTGTTAGTTTGGTTGGTTGGCTTCTTGGTTTGTTAGTTTGGTTGGTTGGCTTCTTGGTTTGTTAGTTTGGTTGGGTGGCTTCTTGGTTTGTTAGTTATGGTTTTCTAGTTAGATTGCTAGGGTAGGATGAAAGTCTCTTCATCGAATGCTTTTCTTATTAGAGGAGATTGATTCCATGGACCTTTCTATTGTCTTTGGCACTGGCTGTTACTTCTAGAAATGTAAGCTGATTGTTTTGTTGATTCTTTGATTTTTCTTTTTTTGTATGTGAGATTCTTCTATGAGTGCAATTTTCACACAATACAGGAGTCATTTAAAGGAAAAGTCCAAGGTTTTTAAATATCCCCCAAAACTTGAAAATCGAATGCCAAATGTTACAAACATCTCTGGAAAAATATTTTAAAAATTGAAAAAAAATTGTTGTTGTTGTAGTTGCAGATTTAGTGTTGCGGGGCTAACCAAGACAAGTCGCCTGGGGTCAAGTAGTGGTCACGTGATTTTTGGTACACTGTGACGTTGGTACACTGTGACGTCACAAGTTATTGTGTTGATTCTACCACTAGTACCAGCTTGATTTTCACACAGAAAAGTCACCACTGTATGCCCGAAAAGAATGCCTCGGTGGAGGGCAGCCGCAAACAGCAACAACTCGTCAATGTTCCCAGGCATTTCATAGCACACTTTCCCTCACAAAACTCTGAGTCTCTTGTGGAAATGGAAGAGATGTGTGCAGCACAAGCGTGCAGATTTCAAAGTGTCGGGCACTTTCTGGACACAGATTTCGCAATTTTTCTGCAGCACAAAAGTTGGCGTTTCATCCCTGAAACAAATGTTTTGACCACTGGCAGTGTCTTCCCTTCATAAAAGTCCGGAAAGGGGAGTATTACGCGAGGCTGGTACAGTCGACGAGCCATCGAAACTCCGAGGCGACATACGAACAGCGGATTATCTCACAAGAAGGAATGCGTTGAAGGTCAGAGTACATGCTTCTATTTTCATGCATACACGTAAACATTGTTTTGCTGCGCAGCGAATACGAATTGGTGCAGAACAGTGTGTCTGGGTCCAGCTGATATTCGCTGGAGTACAGATGCGCCACAGGCTAGATCTACAAAGTTACAGAACGGTCTGAGCTGAGCTAAGAGCAAGAGTAAAAAGTAGTCAGGGTTGTGGACACGTAAGACAATGCGTGTGTCACGTTATCTATTCTATTCAGTCGCAAACTATCCCCTGATATCAATTCATGAAATTGGCAGCGTTTGCTGGAATCATGGCTTAATGCTATTTTTACCAGATCTAAACTTTTGGTGGATGTGCAACCGGTAAGATAAACAGACACCTGCATGCTAGAGACAAGAAGATTACGAATTGTGCAGGGAATTAATCTTTCTGCATTGACTGAGAGACGCAAAACCAGTCTAATTGCTACAACATGGATACACATCCAGACGACTTCCAGAGGGTGTCTAAATGTTCAATGTACTGTATAGATCAGAAGCATACTTTCGAATTGATTTATACTCACACTCATTTTCTCTCTTCTTTTATTTCCAGACCTTTCATCATCACTCACGGCCACTGGTCAGAACAGGTCACCAGACACTGACACCGTGACCATTCGGCATTCCAGATTTCCCGGTTCTCCGTGATCACAACGCAACTGTTGACCAGTCCTGTTCCTACCGTCCAGAATCACCACAGGAGAAAACCAACGTGCCATTCATCGTAAGATTTTTGTTTTGTTTTGAAAATTAGTGCCTTATTCTAGCTTTGCAAAAAACGAGAAAGTGTCTTTGACAGATACCATCCAAATAATACATTATGAAAACAAGTACAAGTTCATTTCTACTCATGTTAATCGTTTATGCTTTCTGTGCTGAGCGACATATGGATTGAATTTCTTTCGTAACTCACCTCCCGTCAACCTGCAAAACTATATCTGTCGAAGTAGTTTCAAATAAAGTCAGTATGCTTCCGAATAAAAAATATAAAAAAGGGTATTTTCTGAAATGTTTAATTATAGACCAAAACAAAACATTCACGAGTATGTTGTTGACCTGATGGTCTTTATGGTAGACAGCAAGAGTTGCATGTTCAAGAAGTTTAAGCAGTACATTTGAAAGAGCAAGGTAATTTAAGGTGGTATAATTTTAATGGTAGGTTCCACTGTGAGGCGACATGGAGGGTATCTTTGACGGACTCATTCAACATTCATACCCATGCACATCACCTCAAACACATAAGCTTTGTTCTTGAGTCAAATTTATTGGCTTCATAAATTTATATTGTGAATTTTTGTCCGTTTGCAGATTGGCTTATCTATGAATTTTTTCGAAAATATCTTGCGATCTACGTACGCATAATGTAACACATGAAGAAGAACATAAACAGTTCGTCAAAAGGAATCTAATTTGCATTTCAACCCATGTGCCTTCCTTATTGTTAATTTTTTCTTCATAAAGACTACTTGAAATAAACAAAATGTTTAACCATTTCAAGGCCTCTGAACACGTTTAAAAAAAATGCAGGTCTTTGCTCACTATATCAGATCTGCCAAGGCTCAGTTTACACAGGTAAAATCATCTGTCGACTTGAACACATACCAATAATCAACAGCCTCACTGCTTCTTGGAGCTGGATTTTGTGTGTGGAATGAATCACACATGTGGCGTTTTAGAATATAATTCATAGAAGATGTACATTCTTGCAGAAAGGCTTTAATTTAATAATTCGGTCTTCGTGATGTTCTCTTAAAATAACTAACATGTGTTCCCTTTGCCGGACCTCTGAACCAGTTTTGTGAATATGCAGGTTAAACTCGTGCTTTTTCTGTGTTATCAGTGTATTTCTCATCCAGGCATGGATGCCTCCTCTTAAATGGACAGCCCTTCGACAGCCCTTCCCGTGTAAACGATTGGGTTCAAAATCTCAAATCTTACCAGGCTTTTACATGGGATGTGGCCATCCTTCCGTTTTGAAAAATACCAGAACTCAACACTCTGTAACAGTATGAGTACTCTCTTTGCGAATGTAGAATTTTATGAATTAATTTCTTAAACGCCACACGTGTAAAACATTCCCTAAAAAATCCAGCTCCAAAAACCAGTCAGGATGTTTATTCCTGGTATATGTTCAAGTCAAGAGATTTTTTTCTCCATGTAAAAGTCTTCGTAGATCTGTGTAGTGAGCAATCCTGTTTTGGAAAAGGACGTGCCTTTATGCCTGTATGGACGGTTTGATTGTTGAGATACCTGGTGGCAATGACCGCACGGGTGGCAAGAGGTAGTAATGCACAGATGACAAAAAACCGACCTGCATTTAAAAAAAAGTTAGGAGGCCTTGATAGGGGGAAACATTTTGTTAATTTCCAGAATCTTTATGAAGAAATAATGAACGAAAAGAAAGTCTGGTCTTGAAGTAAATGCAAATTAAACTATGTATACTTTTGACAAACTTTTCTGTTCTTATTCACATGTTAAAATGTGTGCAGAGATCGTTAGTTACTTCCCCAAAACCATGTTTCAGGCAACAGGCAAACGGAAAATACTGGACACAAGCTATGCTGACCGGCTCATGGACTGACTACCTGATGCTGGAGTACACCAACAGTGGAAAAAGTCTGGAACAAAATGTTGCAGAATGTGAACCATGTACTGGACCACGTGACAACTCAGTATCTTCAAACCACGCAGGAATCTGTTGAACCAAAGATACTAGTTCAACACAGTCACACGATTTGTAAAAGTATATTTCAGCCTTCTGTAGCTCAGGGAGTTTGAACCCCACTCTTCATCCGTTTGGGAAAGTATTTCTGATTGTTTTGACTGCACAGGTTGGTAATGGTACTCTGATGCTTCTGCCTAGAAACCCCACTCGCTAGCGCACCAGCTGCCTGTCATGGGTAAGCGACGTGCCTGTATTTCCTGCAAAGCAAGACAGAATAAAACAGCAGCTTAGTTTGAGCTTTTAAGACATTCGTACCCGAGAAAACGTGTACGTGTTTGTTTGGAGAGGGTGGATAGAATCATAAGACACGCTGTGTCTATGTGACGTAGAGCAGGTTTTCAAATTCATGCTGAAGCACTGTGTGATCGCTATTTTTTTGGCATATCTTACCTTGATTTCAGATAGACTGGGAACCGAAATGAGGATGTTTACATGAATAAACTATGCTGATATGTATGTGTTTAGAAATAAAGAATAGTTTTAATGATATATGTTGGTGTGTTTTTTTTTTAACCCAATGTGATATTTTCGTATTTGAAAACAAATTGTACACTCTGTTGTCAATTTTACTTTCAGTTTCAGATAAATAAATCTATCATAATGGAAATCATCTGTTTGTGTTGTGTTACTTACCCATTTTGATCAATGTTGAGTCGTCCATATTCCTGTGTGTACGCATAGTATGCAGTTTGAAGGTAGTATATGTCCGAGCAAACATAGGAGGATGTGCTGTTAGCCTGTCTATCTCCTCATCCAGGTTTTCCAGATATTTGAATTTCGTTCCCTCTTGGAGTTTCTGCACTGACACCTGATAAGCAAAATACACGTATCACTCTGTGATCATGGCAAAATGAATCATCTCGGTATGCCCCGTTCAAAAATTACCTTGAGATTCTAAGGTATACACATAAATTGCAGTGGATCACAAAAACAACACGAACAGTAGTACATGTAGCCTATATATTCAGTTTAAAAATTCATGCAATGAGAGTCAATAACCCGATTTAACCCCAGGTAGATTCAGGGTCCCACTGACTGAATCTCATATGGTTGCTTTTCGGCACACACCACACATTTTTAATGGGACTGTGAGGTTTTGTTAATACAGTAAAATATATAGTAGCAACGTACTGTCTGTTCAGTGTTCGTGACGTTTGAGAATACCGATCTATGCACTAACGCATTGTCTTTTTGTAGTGTGACTGTCCGATATTGCGTACTCCTAAAAATCAATAATCAAAAAGTTTGAACTGCTGTAATCGTGTTTCAGCATATGTCTGACACTGACAGTGCTTATTTGCTTCCAAAACGGCTTGCGATATCACGCCATCAGCGTTTCGCCACTGCTCAGAAAATCTTATGATTTCAGATCTAGTTTGAGATCGGAAATCACGTGTGCTCGTTTAAAAAAACTAAATTCATTTATTACTTCCCTTTGACCGTTTCGCAAGAAAAATGTCAGGATCACTATTAGATCTAGTATTAGCACATGAAAGCAGCCCACCGCCATTTCAAAAAAGTTTCACTGTTTAGTGGTGTCGATGTCATGTAGTGTCTTACTGTCGCAAATAAAAATACCAGGATAATTGCAGTTTTGTCCGCAAGAAACAGGCTTTGCGCAATGTTAACTTGATGTCTACATGTTTCGTTGTGTGACTGAAGAATTACTCAGAAAGAGAAAATAAGGATAGTCGCGTGTGAACATCACTGTGGAAGCATTTATTCTAAACTGGGCAGTTCAAGGACTAGTGTTTCAACATCACAACAAAGAGAATCACATACCATTTCGTATTGCCGCTTATGCTGGCTCTGTTTCAAGCAGTTCCTTGTGGCCTCGCCAGCATTTTGACGACGAAGAGGCTCAAACGGGCACGCTAAAACCTCAGGCTGGCTGAAAACCGGTCCGTATTCCACTTGTCTTCCTCACTGCTTGAGCCGGCCATATTTGTTGTTCAAGGCTCGTGACGTAGCACACGTATGTGCACAAGGTCATGAGCCAAGACTGCGCGCGCGATGGAACGATTCAGAACAACCAAAAACGAGTCAAAGTATACTTTTTGGATTTCTGTGTTCATTTTTACACACGCATTTGTGGTTGATGAATTAAGAGGGTCAACGTATCAAAAGTGACCCTAAACCTTGGACTTTTCCTTTAAGGGAAGGGGAGGCGGGGGAGGGCTTCCATTTTTTTAGTTTTTGCTCGCCCCAAAACTGGGGACAAATTGTAAATTCGGTGGCTGTCAAGCGAACGAAAGATATTTCGGTTCTCCTCGTGCAGCCTTGGAGCTGTACGCCGAATAACGCCTTGTAAAATAAATCGTTCTGACATCTAAAGCCTAGAGTATTTATTTATTTTTTAACTGTTTCTTTATTTTGTAACATCCTGATCAAGTTTTAAAATGTCAGCATTTCTTTACACGGGTAAGCCACACTCACAACCTGATGTGGACCTGATCCATCCACACGCACACCCACCCACACATACTCGCACACCCACCCACACATACTCGCACACCCACCCACACATACTCGCACACCCACCCACACATACTCGCACACCCACCCACACATACTCGCACACCCACCGACACATACTCGCACACCCACCCACACATACTCGCACACCCACCCACACATACTCGCACACCCACCCACACATACTCGCACACCTGCATTCCCATACACGTATATACCCTGAATATTGAATATGTGACCCTCCACCACGAAATGAGTCGCATGTCACCTTTGCATGATTTTCATATTTTTACATTTTATGCTCTATCCAGTGGTGAAAACAGTTATAGAAAAGAGCAGAAACTGTTTGAGTTATAAGCATGTGACTAAGGTGACCCTCACACTGTTACCAGACACTCCCCGGACTTATAATTATTAAGTCTAGCGCAGAAGCGCGCGAGGTGACATGCGACTCATTTCGTGGTGGAGGGTCACATATATAGTAAGTGCCTTTGCTCGTGTCTGTTTATTGCTTAGCTTACCAGCTTGTTTACTTCAAATTAACAGTCTTCTGTGAGTTTGGAAAACACAGTTTATCAGAACGTAAATACAATGTTATGTGTACGCTGTCCAAAAACAAAACAGTTTTTCATATATTTTGTTTTTAATTCTTCGCTACGCTCAGTCTAAAAAAACAGAGTTCAGTGTACTGTGTGTAATAAGAGGATACCGGAAGCCATGAATCAAACGAGCAAAACTGTCATGAGGAAGTCTGAAAAAATGTGAGTTGCTGGCCTTGAAAAGAGGAAGACGAGTGACATACGGAAAATCCCTAATGCTGATGATTTGAATTGCATCACAATTAATTCCTTTTTATGACGGCATGTTTCTTCAACGAAACAAAACAAAAAACTATGTTAAAACATTTAGTAAAAACTTGACTAAATGTAATGAAACGCTTGCTAAATCCAAAGAAACATATTTGTGTACAAAATGCAGATTTGTTTTTTTTATTATAAAAAAACACCTTAATAACTTGGAGAAAGACCTGCGACGACCTGCTTTCTCTCTCTCTCTCTCTCTCTCTCTCTCTCTCTCTCTCTCTCTCTCTCTCTCTCTCTCTCTCTCTCTCTCTCTCTCTCTCTCTCTCTCTCTCTCTCTCTCTCTCTCTCTCTCTCTCTCTCTCTCTCTCTCTCTCTCACACACACACATCAGTACATATACACACACACACACGCACGCACGCACTCACGCAAGCACACACACACACACACACACACTCACACACACACACACTCACACACATACACACACATACACACAAACACACAAACACACACACACACACAAACACACACACACACAAAAACACACACACAAACACACACACACACACAAACACACACACACACACATACACACACACACACACACACACACACACACACACACACACATACTCACACCCGCTGCAGCTCCACACCGATCCCACACAAAGCCAGGGCAATAACAACAAAACTCTCTTTCTTCCTCATTCCAATTCCCCTACCAGTGTAGCCAGAAGTACATTACCTGGAAGTGATCAACGACCTTTACCTGCAATAGACGCGCGGTGATACGAGCGCACATAGGGCTTTTCACTAAAGCCGATGCTTTTGAAAATAGAATGGGAGATTCTGGAAAA
>NW_027127910.1:17500-19754 GCF_037325665.1 Littorina saxatilis
GCAGAGTCACGCAAGGGTCGTAGCAGACGACGGTTTATCAGTGCATATCGCCGTTCCTCTCAACAGTCAAAAGCCATCGCTGGAGTTCTTGTGAACCACAGCCGTTTGTTTCGTGCATAAAAACGTGCTATTGTAAATAAGCTCACATCGAGTCGCATTCAAATGACTAACTGACGACTACATTGTGAAAAAGGGAAACTGGATCACACGGCTGCCGTGTGCTGACAAAACCGAGTAAGTCCACTGAAGCTAGTTCTGAGATAAACGTCTTTTTCTGTTTTATTACATTTCTCAAAAGTGACGATTAGCTTGATCAACCTACAGAGATAATAAGATAAATAGCATTAATGTACGTTTACAACCCGAGTTTGATAATGATCTGATGGATGGTTTTTGTTTTGTTGGGCATTTTGTGGACTTACTTGGTTTTGTCACTTTTTTCCATTATATCAGATCTAAAAAATTTGACAGATCTAAGCAAGTGGACTTACTTGGTTTTGTCAAAACATTTGGAAGAAAAAGTAATGCTTTTTTTGAGGATGAAAGTCGCTTGTTCATTTCAATGCGTTATTCTCTCAGGTGCCAGGAGAAACGTTCCGTATAACTCTCGCTTACTCTTTTACACATGTCGTATGCACATTAGAGCGCTTACTTCCCTTTGCTTATTTGATCTCTAAACAACGCTCTGGCTCATTTCGGTACGATTCTCACAGATACTTTCGAAGCGAACCTGTAACAATGTGTGCGTTTGTGTGTTTGTTCTGATTAAAACCAGTCTTGATCTAAGGACTATGTCCAGTCAAGAATAAAAGCTGGTTCTTGTGTATGACTGTGTACGTGAGTGTTAGTTTGAGTGCCTTGGAGAATGATGAGCATATCAGATTGCGGAGATTTGCTAAAATACATATTATTCACGTACAATTTTTTAAGCTACACAGCATGTTTTTTTGTTCCGGTAATGTTTTGTTGTTGTAAGTTTGGGTGGTTCGGTTACTACTATAGTTACAGCCTTAAATCACATTATTTGAAATTCAAATCAAACACTATTTACCCGGGTTTGATGTCTTAAAAATCGTTTCTTGAAATTGTTATTAAGAAATATTTCTGGACATTAAAATGCTAGCACAGGCACGAAAGTGATTTTATTGCAGGTGTCAATGTTTCCTGAATCTATTTATAGATGTGTTACGTTTGAATTGATATTAAGAAATTCAGGTGCCGTGTGGACATGGTACGGAAACATTCACTGTCCCGATTGACGGGTTTTAACAGCGAGGACGCAATTTTTGTGAAGGCGTTCTTCTTCTTCTTCTTTTGCGTTCGTGGGCTGAAGCTCCCACGTACACGTGTGCTTTTGCACGAGTGGATTTGTACGTGGATGACCGTTTTTACAAAACCATTTAGGCAGCCATACGCCGTTTTCGGTGAAAGCATGCTGGGTATTTTCGTGTTTCTATAACCCACCGAACTCTGCTTTGGACTGCACGATCTTTTCCGTGCGCATTTTGGTCTTGTGCTTGCGTGTACACACGAAGGGTGATAAGGCACCAGCAGGCCTGCACGTAAGTTGACCTGGGATATCGGAAAAATCTTCACCTTAATTACCCGTCAGGTGCGGCCGGGATTCGAACCCACGACCTTCCGCTTTGGTAAGTCATTTTTTTTATCAAAATGATATTTTTTGTTCATCAAAAAGAAGAAATCAATGCGCATCTTGTGTGCTAATTTCTACTTTTTAGAGTGCTTAGATAAGCAGATATGAACAAGTAAGTCCACAACCAAAAACAACTTTTTAAGTGTGCATGAATGTTTTGACAAAACCAAGTAAGTCCAAGGGGTTCCCAATTTTCCTATAATGATAGTTTTAAAATTCTTGTCAGACGACCCATACAGAAAATACGTCATTTTAAGTTTAGAACTCACAAATGACGTCATTTAAAGTTTAGAACACACAAATGACCTCTTTCGATAAGGCGAGACATAATGACGTCACCTTATGACGTTTTATTTTAAACATTTTTCTTCTCTATCTATATATAATTCACCTGACGATCCTTGTCTCTCTCTCTCTCTCTCTCTCTCTCTCTCTCTCTCTCTCTCTCTCCCTCCCTCTATCCCTCCCTATCTCTCTCTTTTCCTCCCTCCATCTCTCTTTCTATCCCTCCCTACCTCTCTCGCTATCTCTCTCCCTCTTACTCTCTTCCTCCCTCCCTAATTCCTCTTTCCCTTTATTTCTCTCTCTCCCTCCATCCCC
>NW_027127911.1:0-5000 GCF_037325665.1 Littorina saxatilis
AAAAATTACTTACAGCTACAGCTGTATGTACACCTCCCCTCCCCCTTAGTAACAGTACAAAACACACCTACAGCTACAGCAGTATGTATACCCCCCCCCCCCCCCAATGTAACAGTGCAAAACACACTTACAGCTACAGATTCAGCGGTATATATGTACAACCCCCCTCCCCCAACCCAAGTGTAACAGTGCAAAAAAACACCTACAGCTACCGCAGTATGTACACCCCCCCCCCCCCCCCAACTGTAACAGCACAAATCGCACCTACTGCTACAGATACAGCAGTGTGTACAACCCCCCTCCCCCCCCCCCCCCAGTGTAACAGTGCAAAACACACATACAGCTACAGATTATGAGATACAGCAGTATGTACAACCCCCCCCCCCCCCCCACTGTAAAAGTACAAAACTCATTTACAGTTACAGATTCAGAAAATTGTATGTACACCCCCCCTCCCCCCGCTGCCACCACTGTAACAGTACAAAACATACCTACAGCAGTATGTACAACACTCCACCGCCTTCCCCAGTGTAGAGTGCAAAACACACCTAGAGCTACAGATACAGCAGTATGTTCAACCTCCCCCCTCCCCTGTGTGCCAAAAACACCTAGAGCTACAGATACAGCAGTATGTTCAACCCCCCCCCCCCTCCCCTGTGTGCAAAACACACCTACAGCTACATATACAGCAGTATGTTCAACCCCCCCCCTCCCCCCTACTGTAAAAGTACATAACACACCTACAGCTACAGATACATCAGTATGTACAACCCCCCCCCCCCAAGTGTAACAGTACAAAACACGCCTACAGCTACAAATTCAGCAGTATGTACACCCCCCCCCCCCCCCCAAGTGTGCATCAGTGCAAAACACACCACCAGCTACAGATAGATCAGTATGTACAACCCCCCCCCCCCAAGTGTTACAATGCAATACACACACCTACAGCTACAGATACATCAGTATGTACACCCCACCCCCCCAAGTGTAACAGTGCAAACCACACTTACAGCTACAGATTCAGCAGTATCATGAGTATGTACTCCACCCCCCCTCCCCCACTGTACCAGGACAAAACACACCTACATCTACATATACAGATACAGCAGTATGTACCCCCCCCCCCCACTGTATAACAGCAAAACTAACATACAACCCCCCCCCCAAGTGTTACAATGCAATACACACACCTACAGCTACAGATACATCAGTATGTACACCCCACCCCCCCAAGTGTAACAGTGCAAACCACACTTACAGCTACAGATTCAGCAGTATCATGAGTATGTACTCCACCCCCCCTCCCCCACTGTAACAGGACAAAACACACCTACATCTACATATACAGATACAGCAGTATGTCCTCCCCCCCCACTGTATAACAGCAAAACTAACATTAAAGCAAAAACAAGAAGGGCAAAGCTCATACGACTCACATGCTTGACCTTGACCTTTACATGACCCAAATAACTAAACCTAGCAATATGACATCATACACTAAGAACTGCTTTACACATTTTTCCTACCAAAATACATGTGACCTTGACCCAAGGTCAAGGTCATCCAAGGTCATGCAACACAAAGCTGTTAATTCAAGACATAGGAAGTACAATGGTGCTTATTGGCTCTTTCTACCATGAGATATGGTCACTTTTAGTGGTTCACTACCTTATTTTGGTCACATTTCATAAGGGTCAAAGTGACCTTGACCTTGATCATATGTGACCAAATGTGTCTCATGATGAAAGCATAACATGTGCCCCACATAATTTTTAAGTTTGAAACAGTTATCTTCCATAGTTCAGGGTCAAGGTCACTTCAAAATATGTATACAATCCAACTTTGAAGAGCTCCTGTGACCTTGACCTTGAAGCAAGGTAAACCAAACTGGTATCAAAAGATGGGGCTTACTTTGCCCTATATATCATATATAGTTGAGGTATTCAATCTCAAAAACTTCAGAGAAAATGGGAAAAATGTGAAAAATAGCTGTTTTTTAGACAACATTTATGTCCCCTGCGACCTTGACCTTGAAGCAAGGTCAAGATGCTATGTATGTTTTTTGGGGCCTTGTCATCATACACCATCTTGCCAAATTTGGTACTGATAGACTGAATAGTGTCCAAGAAATATCCAACGTTAAAGTTTTCCGGACGGACGTCCGGACGGACGGACGGACGACTCGGGTGAGTACATAGACTCACTTTTGCTTCGCATGTGAGTCAAAAAACGAAATCACTTACTCGCTCCATCCGTCGGTTGTCCTCGAGTTGACGTTATAACAGCTTGAACACACCTGTAGGTTTCCATCCGTCCTTGGACAGTTCTCCGCGCAAACACCAGTGATATTTCAACATCAGAAATATCAAAGAGTGACTGGCTACACAACTTGTCAACTATCACCGCCACCACGTGGCACTGGGACCAGCACTCAGATTGAGATCCCGAGGCGACATTCGTCTCGGATAACATATCATCAATGTGCTGTCCAACATTCGCAAGAATGTCTCTTCTTTCGATATTAACTTGAACTAAGAAAACAAATAAACTTCGCTCACGCGGGAAAGTAGCAGCCGGCCATGTTTACACTCAATCTTGTTTACCGTAAGGAAAGCTATGAGAGTATTTCAAGTATATATGATGGCGTATTTTTAAAATGTAAAACTCATGGTTTGAGCTCATGCTGTATTTGATTGCAAATATACAAATGAAACTTACAATTAATTATCCTACTCCTATGTGAAAAAGTCAACAAATATGAATAATTCAGTTTCGCATTTGCAGGGTCATGTCACGCCGTTGACGGGCCGACCCTTGAACAGGGGACGTAACAAATGTTAAAATAATGATCATAAATTTGTTATCTCCCGTAACTCCTCATATTTTTATCGACAGCAGCATTGCGTCGGGCAGATGTCGGGGTTTATTACGTACATTTGCCGAGTTTTACACACAGTCAAAACGGTATAGGCGCAACAACGGACAACGACACACGACATATGACGACGTCACCCGACTGAAATCGTCAATCGGCCGACGAAAGCTTGCTAGCTGGGCTTTAATGTGACTGTACTTGTGTCTTGTGTCTGTGTGTCCGTGTGGAGGGATGCGGGTTCTTGTCACAGGGTGTTTGAAGAACGGGAGAGAAGGCAGCTAAAAATGTTCACTGAATGACCTTTATGTTGGGATGAGGAGGTGGAGGAGTGAGGGATTGTTCCGTGGACACTTTAATCCGTGTTTTTCTGTGATTTGTTTGCGGTTTTGTAACGTCTTTTTCCCTCCCCGTTGGCTATTTCAATGTTTTGTATTGTGTGCTGTTTGTTTTGTTTTGGTTGCTTTATTTTTATTTGGTTTTCTGTGGTTTTATTTTCATTCTTAACTTGTATTGTGTTGTTTTGACTCCGTAAGGAATTCTCCACACGTTTTTGTTATCTGTTTTGTTTGTGATTTGTTTCTCTTGTCTTGTGCTTCGGGGACGTTGTCCTTGATCATGATTGACTGTGTGTTCGTCTTTTTGTTACTGCATTTGCTATTGTTGCTTTTCTCGAAATGCCTTTCAAGACACACACACACACATACCCACACGCACACGCACAAACACAGACACAAACACAAAGAAACAGACACACACATGCACACTTATACACACACACACACATACACACACACACACACACACACACACACACACACACACACACACACACACACACACACACACACACACACTGGCTCGCTCACACACTGGCTCGCTCACACACGGGCGGTTATAACGCATATATGCGCTCTCAACCCAACACACGTAAACACACATAACACTCATGCCCTATTGTTATACAGCTGAAAGCGTGATATGTATTGGTCTGCTTCTGTTTGCTTCCGATGTCATCAACGGGAGAATTGGCAAGGTTGGCCTAGTGGTGGGAAGGCGTCCGCCCCGTGATCGGGAGGTCGTGGGTTCGAACCCCTGCCGGGTCATACCTAAGACTTTAAAATGGGCAATCTAGTGGCTGCTCCGCCTGGCGTCTGGCATTATGGGGTTAGTGCTAGGACTGGTTGGTCCGGTGTCAGAATAATGTGACTGGGTGAGACATGAAGCCTGTGCTGCGACTTCTGTCTTGTGTGTGGCGCACGTTATATTTCAAAGCAGCACCGCCCTGATATGGCCCTTCGTGGTCGGCTGGGCGTTAAGCAAACAAACAAACAAACAAACAAACGGGAGAATTTGTACAAATCTGTCCAGATGTTTACATGGGATAGGAGCATTATTTCACAAAGCAAAAATAATCTCTCTGGCTGCTTTCGGTCAGGATCGGATTTTTGGAATGGATTAATGTAGTCCATGACACAGATGTTAGCCCGTGAAAGACGTTAAGCAACAACATCAAAATTACAGCAACAAAAAAATCCAAAAATACACGCCTCCATATGGCAAGCAGCCAAGTAGTGTGCTGGGCTAAGGTGCACGAAGCGAAAGTGGGTGCCACCCAAACGTGTGAGAACAAACTGCGGGGCCTGATTGGTTGAAATTACAACGCATCTCAATTTCAACCAATCCAACACCGCGGCTGGCTCGCGACCGGTTGGTTACTTTCTCATTCATCTCGGCCCTGGTGTGTGTGAGAGTGGAAGGGTGCTCCTATCCCGTGTGAAAGCGTGAACTGATCTGCAATAGTGCATATGGTTGCTTTGGTAAGAAGGAATATAATTATCTGCAAAGTCAGCATCAATTTATCGTCACGCTCATAAGACATGTCATGTTGTTGTGTTTTGAGAAAGACGAGAAAAACGTGTTCGGTTTCTGAACAATCTGCCAATGTATTTGAGTACTAAGTTCCAAACTGCCTATCTCAAGCGTTTGACAGCGGAATAAGCGAGAGATAAAGAGCTGGCAGCAACGTTTTCAATCAGCACAGCTGCAATACAACCCAAATAAGTTGCTGCACACCAAACCAGTCTTCCTGTATGAAAGCAGCAGCCTCTGCTGAAAAGTGCCAAAC
>NW_027127911.1:10000-15000 GCF_037325665.1 Littorina saxatilis
ACCTTATTTTCCGCTGACCTACATTTCCTCGCAGTAGGGTAGTAAAAGTGAAAGTAACTCTGATGGTTTTCGTGGACTGTGGATGAGTTTGCGCCCCTTCATATACACGCCGTATATTCGACTGTACAGAGAGCGCACCTCAAGACTGCGGAAGTAAAGCGTTCTCGCTAACATCACGGTTAGTGTCCTCCATTCAAAGTAAACTGTGTCTCTTTGAAACTACCCACAGCCATTATTTATGGTTGTGTGGATGCACAAGGTATATATCTGGTACATGTGTGGTTTTCAGCGAGATATATACACGTAAACGAACACACGAACCGATTTGCTGTAGATCCGTCCATATTTCAACATGTTCGTCCACTTTCATCTCATCCTACACGACTCCTTGTCGATAAATGGACTGTCAAGCCTAACTATTATTGTCATTGATGTTTCCCGCGCAGATATTGTGAAATTTCGCCATTTAAAAGGGTCTGGATTTTGCTAAAACTCAAAAAGAAATGAAGCCGTCAAAACATTGTGGTATCGCACCTCCGCAACGCCTGGATCGGAATAACATTGCCTCCGTGTTGGAGACTATACACATCATCACGATCATTGATGGAGCTAAAGAGTCCGGGTGCGGAGGCGCACGCTCGATATAGCCTTGAATGTACGGGGTGGTATAGCGACGCAATTGGTTCCCCCTGATAAATTGTGTATTTCTTCACCATAACGCTTGTGATCGCTTGACGCACTTTGCCAGTGGCTTCATTGTGTGATTATTGTTGTTTCTTGTTCCGCGAACCCAGGGGATCATGTGAGATCAAATCAGCATCGATAGTGTTTTCTGTTTTGTTCTCGGCCTACTTTTTAAAACAATATTCACATAGAAGGCGTATAACAGAGAGCAGTAGAAGGTTCCTTCAAACTAAGATGTTTTTGCTGTCGGTTCTTTCGATCTTTAAAAAAAAAATCTGAATCTATTTGAAAAAGTTAAAAATCGTATCCGGGGGTACTTCTCGAAACCTCTGTCATAGCCCATCCAAACCGTGATAGAAGCTTTGTTTGTTAATATGTGCTTGGGTTCGGAATTAAGCGAGAAGAAAGTGAAAAATAGAGACAGAGACGGGCACAGAGAGAATTACAATCAAAAAGAGACAGATCGACAAGCAGACAGACACACAGACAGACAGACAAACAGAGATAGATTTTCTTGTTCGTCACATTCAGTAATACCGTTACTTATCCTGATGACATTCAATTTCCTCCTCGCTGATCATGTTTAGTATTAGAGTATCATTGTCATGGTAACGGTTATTGCACAAAAGACACGCATTCCTAGATACTGACCCATTGTCTGTGGTCCGTAGACCGAAACTCTTCTAGGGGGTCACAGAGAACAGCCTTATGAGAAAAATGAGAGAATCAAAACCTTTACTCGCAAAGACAGTCGTATATATGACAGGCGGAAAGATCCGCTGAGAAATGTCAAGGACTCTCATGCAATGCCTTGGTGCAAGTGAAGTTTTAACTAAAGTACATCTTTCAAATCCAGTGTGCAAATTTAAAACGAGAAGATAATTGATATCAAATAACCAAAGGGAAGTAATCGCTCTTTATGCATACGACATGTGTAATAGAGTAAGCGAGAGTTGAACGGAACCTGTTCTCCTCTGCACCTGAGAGAATAACAAGTATTGAAATGAACAAGCGACTTCCATCCTCTATTTTTGTTTCTAGAAAATAATTGACAAGGAATTCTGGATACAAAGCAACCCTGGGGAAAATATCTGTCCATTCCAGTAGTTTACAAAGTTAGAACGAGTGATGACTGAAATTGTCTACTGTTGCTCCTTGGCCAACTTCACCGTGAACTGACCCCACATGGGTGATCAAAAGGCAAAGAGCAAGGAGTGGGATGTGTGTATTCTTCTTACTCAAACAGCGTAATGGCAGCTATTCTTGAACATACAAACAAGTGTTTAAAGAAATGACAGCAATGTCCCGATGTGGACTCAAAGACTCAAAATGTTACTGTCTGTATAAAAACAAGGAACATTGCCATGCAGTGTCAGGCGATCACAGCCATAACATACATCACATTTACTAAGAACTATGGATTGCACTTAAAACGAACAACATTAAACCGTATCACATTTACTAAGAATTTAGATTCATTCGCTCGGCTTCCTGACGAGTGGACGTAAACTGATTCTGTCAAGATAAGTTTTGTGTGAATATTTGTTTGTCTGTTCACTTAAAAGACCGTTGGGTCGAAATATCTGTGAATGTATTGTTTTGTCAATAACAAACGTTCCAACAACCTACCTTTCTTGTTTTTTGATTAAGAATTTAGAGTTGCACTAAAGCACATCTAAAAATCCTAAGCAAAATGGACACAAAGACATAACACCCGCTTTGTTTATTTCTAGGTTGTCTTCACTGATGAGTGCATGGCCACGTGTGTTTGACCTCAATGCACTTGACCACCGATCAGAGCAGGCAATCATGACGCCAGTGAATAGTAATCCCCACAGGTATATCATCTAACAAGTAATCATCGACAATTGCTTCGGTCGACACGCAGTCTTACATGAACTGTGCACAAGCCAATGGAAATTAAAACAGAATAGGTAATTGTGATAAACTGTTAGAGAAATGTAAGCGTTACGCCCTCACGGCAAAGCCATTAGGGACATGTGACACAAGTTAAACTGTTCAAGGGAAGTAGCAAACTAATGTAATATTTTCACAATATAAGCTTAGACGAGGAACTCGACCTGGTTTACATTTCAATGGAACGGAAATAAGAGTAGCGCTAATGCTATCCGGTGTTAAACCAGGAAAACTATAGTGTTAGTGGTGAGTTCCTACTTTGCTCCGATTGTTCAGACGGAACAGTCGAAGTCGAAGAACTCGACCTTAATTTCCAAGTCGCTGGAGCAGCACGAAAAAGAGCACACTTTTGCATTTTTAGTTCTGCAAACACAAGTAATTTGTCTGAATGAAACACTTCCACTTTGCTCCGGTGGACGAACACGAAGCAGAGCGCTTGTGGTGATGTTTCCAAGGGGGTATTCAGACTCGTAAATTGAAGAGCGAATGCCGAGGACATGTCCCCTGCCAATGGTACATACACTCTGAGGCGGACGCATCCTTTGAGACACGTCTTATAATTTATGCAGACCTCAGTTACATACGCTTGTGGACACTGTGTTCTCTCGTTTGGCTCCGTTCGGGATCAGTTCTTTGATTTTTCAAATGTTACGCCATATGTATGTTGTTGAGTTAGAAATACGAACAGCATGCCACTTTTTTTTTAAAGGCCCTTTTTCATTTATTCCTTTTATTTTGGTTTTGGATGTATCCGTCCGTAACTGTTACATGGGATTGTGTACACGAAATCTGCTCCCGGGTGAGAGATAATGGCTTAAAAAGCACTGGAAACAAAAGAGTTGGAATAACTGCGTCCATGATCTGATAAAAACTAAAGCTTTTGCAGGATTACAAGACCTGTGTGCTTTAAACAAGAAAAAAATCTAGTTGTTAGACAAATGGTACGAAGAAAAAAACACCGATAAATATAACTCATTCCTGTAAGTGACAGACGACAAAGCAACACAAACGTCCGAGTAATGGCTGCTTCCCGTCACACCACGACGAAGAACCATCAGGGATAGTCAGTTACGATGGTGGCAAGAAAATGAAGTACCCGTGACTTCACGCGACGATACGTCTGCACGACACAAACCATTCCGTCTGCTGTTTGCATGTATGGTTGGCAAAGAGTGCGAAAAGTGAAAAACACGTACGGTGACGTTTGATAGGTTTTGGGTGGATACAAAGATCCCATTTACATTAAAGTGATTATTGTCATTTTTACAGTTAGCTGCTATGCAAGTCTGGATGTGGTGAAGGGGTGGGGAGAGGTTAAGGGTATAAGGGGAAGGGCGTACATTGGGCATTGCGAATTGCCTGCTTTTGGCGGAAGAAGGTATCGGACAGAGCAAGAAGAGAGACAACGAGAGAGGACATCGGATGTGGGGAGGGGTTGGGGTGAGACGGGTGATGGGGTATAAGGGGAAGAGACAGGGGGGGGGAGGGGGGGGGGGGGGGGGGAGGGGGACAGTGTCGCGAGTCAAGAGTCAATGAACGGCTGCATTGGCGCGCTAAGCATCCCATGGGAAACGGGTGATGGAAGACAGTGAGCGGGGGATGACAGTATGTCGACGCACTAGCGCCAAAAG
Organism: Littorina saxatilis; assembly: GCF_037325665.1. Lineage (NCBI taxonomy): Eukaryota > Metazoa > Mollusca > Gastropoda > Littorinimorpha > Littorinidae > Littorina > Littorina saxatilis. The sequence goes on from NW_027127911.1 coordinate 14,233, forward strand.
TGAAGATCTAATTTAATGTTTGCTGTCAACTCCTTTTTATAGAGTACGCCTCAGCACGAATGCTATGGCTACGTGTGTGGGTGTTTTTTTTTAAATTTTTTTTTTTTTAAATTTAAACAGTGATAGACCTGATTATAAATAGTTTCATAGTGCCATGTGAACTGTGAAAAGAGACAAACTTGCATCGGTCTCAATTCAATTCAATATCAGCTGAAGAGACGATACAACCAAAAAAATAACCAACCATGGCTAAGTGTCGTTTTTTTACTGCAAAGTCAGGATGCATTCCCAAATCGTGATTAATACAACGTTCTCTGTTCGGCGAATATCGATGAATGCAATGGGGAAAACAGTGATCTGTCTTCGTGTCACTGTAAATAGCAAAAACAAGAAATTCCTCTCATAGGAAAAAAACACCCCCGTTGGTCAAAGGGAAATAACCATTCTCACTGCCACCAACTGAGAAGGTTATTTCCCTTTGACCAACGGGAGTGTCCGTCTATAAGTCGTTGTATAATTTTAATCCACCAATAACTCCCTAACCGTGTGTTTGACTGGTCCCAATTTTTGTAAGGACCGTCTCAGGAATGTATAGAACCTGTTCACCAAGTTTGGTGACGATCGGTCCGTTCATTCTTGAGATCTACTTGCGAACACAAACACACAAATACCGCCACAAACACATCGAGTGAAACCTATACACACCCCTATACCCGGGGTGTAATTACAACGATGTTTGACATAGACATTGACATAGAACACGTTATT
>NW_027127911.1:20000-31576 GCF_037325665.1 Littorina saxatilis
GTTTGAAAGATAGGGAGGTACCTCTTATCGCATGTACAGTCCTCGACCATGGACATTATGGGTTTGAAAGATAGGGAGGTACCTCTTATCGCATGTACAGTCCTCGACCATGGACATTATGGGTTTGAAAGATAGGGAGGTACCTCTTATCGCACGAACAGTCCTCGACCGTGGACATTATGGGTTTTACAGATAGGGAGGTACCTCTTATCGCACGTACAGTCCTCGACCATGGACATTATGGGTTTGAAAGATAGGGAGGTACCTCTTATCGCATGTACAGTCCTCGACCATGGACATTATGGGTTTGAAAGATAGGGAGGTACCTCTTACCGCATGTACAGTCCTCGACCATGGACATTATGGGTTTGAAAGATAGGGAGGTACCTCTTATCGCATGTACAGTCCTCGACCATGGACATTATGGGTTTGAAAGATAGGGAGGTACCTCTTATCGCATGTACAGTCCTCGACCATGGACATTGTGGGTTTGAAAGATAGGGAGGTACCTCTTATCGCATGTACAGTCCTCGACCATGGACATTATGGGTTTGAAAGATAGGGAGGTACCTCTTATCGCATGTACAGTCCTCGACCATGGACATTATGGGTTTGAAAGATAGGGAGGTACCTCTTATCGCATGTACAGTCCTCGACCATGGACATTATGGGTTTGAAAGATAGGGAGGTACCTCTTATCGCATGTACAGTCCTCGACCATGGACATTGTGGGTTTGAAAGATAGGGAGGTACCTCTTATTGCATGTACAGTCCTCGACCGTGGACATTATGGGTTTTAAAGATAGGGAGGTACCTCTTATCGCATGTACAGTCCTCGACCATGGACATTATGGGTTTGAAAGATAGGGAGGTACCTCTTACCGCATGTACAGTCCTCGACCATGGACATTATGGGTTTGAAAGATAGGGAGGTACCTCTTATCGCATGTACAGTCCTCGACCATGGACATTATGGGTTTGAAAGATAGGGAGGTACCTCTTATCGCATGTACAGTCCTCGACCATGGACATTATGGGTTTGAAAGATAGGGAGGTACCTCTTATCGCATGTACAGTCCTCGACAATGGACAATTTGGGTTTGAAAGATAGAAATCGAGGTACCTCTTATCGCACGTACAGTCCTCGACAATGGACATTGTGGGTTTGAAAGATAGGGAGGTGCCTCTTATTGCATGTACAGTCCTCGACAATGGACAATGCGGGTTTCAAAGATAGAAATGGAGGTACCTTTAAAGACAAAGCCAGACCTGATCACCACAGTCCTGTGATTGATTGCAATGTCAATACCTCTTTCCTTCCACACTACTTTCCTTCGTCTTAATAAATGCTTCTTAGTGGGTGACGTTTACACAACTAATACCTTTCCTCCGGCTTCCTCTTGTAATGTCCCGACTCCTTGTCCGTTATGGTTTTCTTAAACCCGCTCACGTTCGGTACAATGCCGTTTGTCAAACGAAATAAGGGAGATTAAGAATAGTGGTGAACTTACGATGAAAAGAATGAAAATGTTGTCTATTTTATTAACAGAATAACAATATCAAAAAAAGCCCACGCCGGATTGGAGAGATTGAAACATTATTCTTGAAAACACAAGTGTCTATCCTGTTAATAATCATGTTTGCCTTTGTTTATTGCGAGACTACGAGTATTGGAAATCAAATAGTACCATCCTATAATGACATTTATTAACTGTCGGATCTGGTGTCAGCAAGTACCTCTTCATTACATTGGTAACAATCTGTATTCTAGGAGTTTTTTTTATAATTTTTATTCACGAGTAGCCCTTTTGATTTCTTGCTCATTTAATGAGAGTCTTTTTTCTCTCCAAAAAGGCCTCACTCACGAAGTACATGTATACAACGATGTCACGAAAAGTTTTCATCCTAAGATGCACAACAAACGTACAGCATACATGAGGAAGCTATCGGGCACACAGGCATGCAATTGGCTTGCTACATAAATCATTAGCCGTTGGTTAGTAGAGGAGTTTAGCGCATCACCAACTCATGTCCCTAATAGAAACAGTTTCTGTGAGGACGTAAACTCCCCCCTTTAGTTAGTAGAGGAGAATATTTTCGCAGCCTTATAACAAAATACAGTCAAACCTGTCTTAGTTGAACGACCACCAAAGCGACCACAAGGGGTCGTTATGGACAGGTGGTTGCTATGTAAATATGAGTTATATAGACACAAGTCTCGCCGGGAAGTGAGTTATATAGAAACACATATCGCCGGACATTCGTTGGGGTGGTCGTAATGGACATAAGACATAAGACATAAAACACAATATTGTATTCTCCATACAATTAATTACAATAGATGGAAAAGCGTGGTTCATCTGCTCTTAAAACAACCAACACAACATATGACAACAACCTTAAAACAAAACAAAAATAAGAACAATAAAACATACGAAGTAAGAACACCCAAAGTACTCCAGACAGGCCACAGCCATACTGCATACACACACACACAAACACACACACACACACACACACACACACACACACACACACACACACACACACACACACACACACACACACACACACACACACACACTCGCACGCACACTCTCGCGCACATGCGTTGCTGGAAAGAGATAGTAACCAATGCATCCATCACAATCCTAAAACGTATAGATAATAAAAACGTTTGGCCATAAATATAAACAGGGCAGGTGGTCGTAATGGGCAGGTTGTCGTTACCGAGAGGTAGTCGTCAGGGAAGGTTCGACTATATTGTCGTTAGAAACTGCCTGGTACGAGTAAACGAACGCGATGTCTTTGGGGAGACATTACATTGTTAAGCCTTGGGCTAAATATATTGACAGCATGTATCTTGTTGGCCGAATAAAGCACATGCCCTTGCTTCAGGAGACTATACGCTTACATTCAGGTCTTCCTGGTACGCTAACCTATCTTGTTCGGTGAACTCACGACTCAGTCTGTCTGTCTTGCGCTGTTCTATCTTAAGCGCCCGCCTGAAACTAAACAGATGGCACAAGCAGGAACAGGACTAAGAAGACAAAACCCAGTGGAGGATCAAGATGTCTTCAAGAAAACATGTTCAGAGAGTTGCTTTGGGCTTTTGGGATTTGTCCACGATTTTAACATTCAGGTTAGCTCGTGAATTCCAGTCTGATACTTTAATTCGACGTTTGCTTTTTTGTTCCTGGTATCTGTTCGCAAGGGTAAGGGGGCACACTGAACAGAAGCATATAGAGAGGGCTTCCGTCTTGCATTAGCTGTCAAGTTGTATACTTTGTTTTGCATCCCTCAGGGTTACCTTTCAACCCAATTCTGAACATTTCAATGCACATGGCGACTGCTTCCCCAACTCCAGTATTTAAACAAAATTATGTCTTATACGGGAGGCATGATTCAGATAAACTACCAATAGTGAGTGACTGTAATTCTCTGACTTGTCAATCAGGACCCTCAGGGGATTTCCGTAAATGGCTTTAATGATTTCAGCCGTCACTTCGAGACCCAAGGGAATGTGTCTTGAATGGTTGTAATGATACAGGTCTTTCCAAAAACTAAGGAAGATCATTTGATTAGCCGTATGGGGGGGCTTTAGAGGACAACGATAGTGAGTGGCTCTGTGTGTGTGTGTGTGTGTGTGTGTGTGTGTGTGTGTGTGTGTGTGTGTGTGTGTTTGGGAGTGGGCGGGACGTACGAAAGCCTGTGTGTGTGTATGTGTGTGTGTGTGTGTGTGTGTGTGTGTGTGTGTGTATATGTGTGTGTGTGTGTGTGTGTGTGTGTGTATGTGTGTGTGTGCGTGTGTGAATAAATTAATGATAACTGTTTTAAATTGTAGTGGTACTGGTCTAACAATACCGGTGATCGCCAAGGATTAAGTTTCTGTGCCGTTTTGGCTTTTATCTTTTCTCAACTAAGACTGAGCTTCTCCATACATTTTCATCCACAGTTTTGTTTTACTGACATCATAACTAAACAAATACAAAACAATGTAGCCTTCGGTCACCAAGCGTTTTAGTTCTTATCAGGTTAATGAACAAAAGCAAACAAACAAACAAAGAAGCAAACACACAAACAAGCACACATACACAAACAAACAAACAAACAAACACATACACTAAACCCCGATCTAGTTAATCTACACCAAGGAATCAATGAATCATCAAAACACATACTAAGTACGAACGGGGTGCAGGCGTGAACGTGGCGAGTATTTTACTCGCCATGGCGAGTAGAAACATGTAAATGGCGAGTAGAAATGTTAATCTACTCGCCAAATGCGAGTAAAGTTGCTGAAACAAATGGTGGGTTTGGCGAGTAAAAATACTAAAATATGCTCTCTGGCTAGTAAATTATGAGAAGTAAGGCCAGTGCCCCATTTCGTGGATTTTCAGCGCTGGGGTGTCCCCGAGAAAAAAGTGTGTGGATAGTGTGGTCGGTGGGGGAGGTGAGAAATAATATGCGTTACGGAATTCTCCTCACATCCTCACAGGGGCCTTACAGCCAAGGCCCCAATCAAATCCGGGTCAGCTATTTTTCAGCGCTGTCGCTTCATGTTTCTGCTTCAATATCTCGACCACGAGACCGTGAGACGAGCCACCATAAAACGCTTTGTGATTGGTTCACGTCAGCGGCTGCCATAAATCGCCTTATTATTGGTCCGCGTCCCGGGCCGTTCCTTTTACCTCCCCCTTCGTGAGTTTCATGTCTTCCGGTGAATTTGAATGTTCTCTGCAGGTGTTGGTCAGAGACTTGGGTGTGTGAAGCAGGAATTTTAGCGATGGAAATGAAAATGGAGTGGGAGGTGATTTTTTTTCTCTAGGTACACGTGAAATATGAATGAAATGCTTGCCATTCCTTTCTTGAAGCTTGTATGTCTATAGCTCCATGTATTTTATTTGAAACATAAATGCTAACACGATTGTACAAAATAATCCATGTCGTTATTATTGACTGAGTGACATCAACATTAGGTCCTATGCAGTATATTTGTCATTTGTCGTACACACATGGCAATCATATGAATTCTCTTAAAAAAGAAAGGTCTGCATTTTTAGACAATGTTATTGCCAAATTTGTTTCTCTCCTAAACTAATGTGTTGAATAAAAAACAAAACATTCAGAGACTTCAAGTTTTAAGAAGCAAATAATTATGCACGCCCGATATTACATTTTGGTATTGCTTTCAGGGGAAATCAAACTCTTCTGATGTTCCCAGTATCTCTGTGTAAAAAAAGACGATTTGAAATAACGTAGAGTGCAGACCTGCTAGTGCCTTATCCCCCTTCGTGTGTACACGCAAGCACAAGACCAAGTGCGCACGGAAAAGATCCTGTAATCTATGTCAGAGTTCGATGGGTTATAAAAACACGAACATACCCAGCATGCTTCCCCCGAAATCGGCGTATGCTGTCTGTATGGCGGGGTAAAAACGGTCATACACGTAAAAACCCACTCATGCAAATACATAAGTGAACGTGGGAGTTTCAGCCCATGACCGAAGTAGAAGAAGATGAAGAAATTAAGTAGATCAAGATTACACAGTGTTAAAGTACAGGCTAAAAGATGTCATTTACTGCGAAGTAGGACCAAATGTTTATCGCCATCGCACAACGGGTATGAATTGGAGATATATCAGTCCTGATTGTTAGGGCAGTGACGAAACTCAGTCTGAGCTTAGAAAAGACAAAAGCTAAGAGGGCACATAAACTTGACCCTTGGGCGATCCCGGTATCGCCGGAACGGTACCACTTCGATGGAGAAGTTACCCGTCTGCAGTAAACTACTCTTTCCAATCGACCTAAATCTGAAGAGAGATGTGTAAACCTGAGCAGTATATAGACATCTCATTTACATAAACGCAAACATCGATTGTAAACGATGAACTAAACGTGTTTAAGCTACGGCAAAATTAAGCAGCGAAGATCACATTGGATTATCAAATACTGCCTAAATCTATAAGATGAGCTACTCTCGTCTAATCGTAGATTTTATCCCCAAACAAAGACCAAGAGAGGCTCATTTAAGACCTACTTTGAAAAAACAAGACAATACCGTAAAAATAAAACAGGAACAGCCCCCATTCCTCTAGGAATATACTTCGTGTATACGACTTGTCTAACAAAAGACAAATGACCGGCACAGACTTGAACGAGAAGCAATTACACTTGACGTAGAACCATTAGTTCCCGCTATAGGGACAGTCTTTCCAGCGTTGATGGCTATCTTCTGGGCGTTATTCTCTGCCGGTCCTAGCGAGCTCCTCCCAAAAGATCGCTTCCCATCGACTCTTCTTCTGAACGTTCTCTTCCCCAAGCAATTCTTTTCTGAAAGATCTTTTAGCCATCAGCTCTCTTCTCCAGGCTTACCAAGCCCCCCCCCCCCCCTCTCTTTGTTAAAGGGTCTCTTCTCTTAAAGATTAGTTTGCCATTAACCCCTCCCCCCACCCCACTTTCCCTGCAACTCTTCTTTTAAAAGATATCTTAACTACATGCGCTGGCTCTTCCTCAACGTTCTCCTACTCCTAAATACGTTTTTGCTCCTCAACGTTGTACACCTCCTCACACACCCCCCCCCCCCCCTCCACAAAAAATTGTATATATATATAGATGAATACCCGGCGCACCGTACGAACTGAAGGAAGGGAGATAAACGCGCAAAACACTGGAGAAGATAAGGAAGAGATACTGGGAATGGATGTACAGAAAAACCAAAATCGGTTCAGCGCTGCGCGCTGAGAGCACGTGTTGAAAATTTTCATCGACCAGATTGTGTTTTGGGTCTACCTGAATATGCCCACCAAATTTGAAGCAGATCCATCGAGAACTTTGGCCGTGCATCGCGAAGTGACCGACAGACAGACAGACAGACAGACAGACACAGACAAGCCGTATATAGATATAGATATATATATATATAAAAAAATATAAAACAATTATTTAAATGATAATAATTCTCAACTCTCAACCAGCATTCAGATCTGCCTGAAACTTTGTCGACGATTGCCTCAACCATTTTTTTCTCAGCATGCAAAGTCACGATTTTTTTGTCCTTAAACCCTGAATTAATACGAATATTTGTTTAGGTCTTTCGGAAACGTTGCGTTATAAGACACGCTTAGTATATACGTTCACCAAAATCAACACAGATTTTGGTCAGCCTTTTGGTCTTAACTTCTAAAATGTCTAAGCAATTCATTGAGAACTTGAGCAGATATGGCTCTTTGAGTGGAGGACCCCTCAAAAATGGCCGCAACCCGTGCTTTTTTTGGCCTCTGAAACGGTTGACCCCTACCGCCTTTGTCAAAAAGCTACACAAAGACTAGAGAAGTAAGGTGTATCAAACAAAATGCTTTGAACTGGAAATTGTATGGCGTTTCTAACGGTAGTCCGAAGTATTTGGTAAGTGCACATTCTGATTTTTTGCAGATTTTAAAACACGGGGCTATGGTTTTTGTCAGGTCGATTTTAGGGGTGACCTTGTTTGACAGGCTGTAACGGGATGCCTATACAAATTACCACCGATCGGACAAATGATATGAACGGTGGACATAATGACCTTTTCCAGCATATAAAGTTGAACTAAAATGGATTGCGTTTTACCGCTTTTGTTAGCGTGCGAAAGTTGTTGCAATAATTTTTTGGCCAAGTTTATATAGCCGGCTCTAACCATACTTTTCTTCGCCACCTTCTCAACAGGCTCTCTGTTTTTTGTTCAGAGTTGGAATTATTGCTGAATTTATTTTGCAGATTGACACAAATGTCAGACACAAATAAAATGAATTCAGCCCAGACATGTCCACTTTGCACTGACAGCAGCCAGGTTGTAGATGTTTGGTATTTGACCAAGTGGAAGGATGCTCTTTTCCCATGGAGGCGTCCCCAGCAGATATGTGACCCTCCACCACGGAATGAGTCGCATGTCACCTTTGCATGATTTTCATATTTTTACATTTTCATAAAGAATTTTGTGTGCTCTATCCAGTGGTGAAAACCGTTTTAGAAAAGAGTGAAAACTGTTTGAGTTATAAGCCTGTGACTAGGGTGACCCTCACACTGTTACTAGACACTCCCCGGACTTATATTAAGCCTAGCGCAGAACCGCGCGAGGTGACATGCGACTCATTTCGTGGTGGCGGGTCACATATGTGGCGTTGCACGCTCGCTCACACGAGAAGGACCACGTGCCTTTAAATATTATTCTCCCTAGCCTCTTCTAAGAGTGTTCCTCTAGATTGACGGGCGCTGTGGCGGGGTGGTAGGACGTCGGCCTCTTAATCGGAAGGTCGAGGGTTCGAATCCCGGCCGCGGCCGCCTGGTGGGTTAATAAGTGTGGAGATTTTTTCGATCTCCCAGGTCAACTTATGTGCTAGTGGCTTATCCCCCTTCGTGTGTACACGCAAGCACAAGACCAAGTGCGCACGGAAAAGATCCTGTAATCCATGTCAGAGTTCGGAGGGTTACAGAAACACGAACATACCCAGCATGCTTCCTCCGAAAGCGGCGTATGACTGCCCTAATGGCGGGGTAAAAACGGTCATATCATGCACGTACAATTCCACTCGTGTAAAAACACGAGTGTACGTGGGAGTTTCAGCCCACGAACGCAGAAGAAGAAGTACCTCCCGATGTCCGACATTGTCAGTATGTGTCCAAGTGGAAGGATGCTCTTAATTATCCCAAGGGGATGTCCCTAGCAGATAGGTGGCGTTACACGGTGGCCTAGTGGTAAGGCGTCCGCCCAGTGAGCGGGAGGTCGTGGGTTCGAACCCCGGCCGGGTCATACCTAAGACTTTAAAACTGGCAATCTATTGGCTGCTCCGCCTGGCGTCTGGCATTATGGGGTTAGTGCTAGGACTGGTTGGTCCGGTGTCAGAATAATGTGACTGGTTGAGACATGAAGCCTGTGCTGCGACTTCTGTCTTGTGTGTGACGCACGTTAAATGTCAAAGCAGCACCGCCCTAATATCACCCTTCGTGGTGGACTGGGCGTTAAGCAAACAAACAAATATGTGGCGTTGAATGCTCGCTCACACGAGAAGGAACATGTATCTCTTAAGATTCTTCTCTCTACCCTCTTCCAGATTGTTCCTCGAGATGTCCGACATATTCTGTCCTGTCCTGGACTCTCCAAGAATTAAGCAGCTAGCTGGGACAAAGGGGAGCATCGACCGTTCACCCATAACTTGCAGGCAATGGATTGAGGGGACAATCTTATGCTCCGATCACAGACTCTCTAGATGGTTCGCTGTGGCTTGCTGGAGTTCTCCGTTTTAAGTTCGGCCCAAGCACTTTCCCCCTGTATTACAGCTGTAACTTCTGGCTAAGTGCTTGGCTAAGATCGCTGAAATGGATGAGCTGGTTATTGAGCAGGCTAATACTTCTCCGGGCCTGGGTTTTAGAACTGACTGTATTGTTGGATATATGCTATAAAACTGGTTAAACTTTTCTTGAAAATGAACTCGAGAAATAAATGCTCTAAAGCAGAGAGAGACTGAGTCAGAGAGGTTATGTGTGTGAAAGTTCGAGCTAAAAGTTAAAGACCATTTTACGTCTTGAATTCCGTAAATGCTTTGGCGGGGGATGAAGGGAGTAGGTTTTGCTTTCCTGATTGTGTATGAAAGAACCCATCTGCAAAACCCCAATTTTACTGTGTGTTTGCGCTGTCACTATGCGTTGAGGGATGGGGAGGGAGGGGGGGGGGGGGCTAGAGGACATGAGTTAAGGGGCAGGGGGGGGGGGGGGGGGGAAGGTTGTATATACTATTGCAAACAAAAAACTCCAAAACTATAAACGAGCGGATTACATTGGTTTTGGTATAAACACCTCAAAAGCACACCTGATTCGCCCATGCAATTTTCCCCTATTTTCTGTTACCGTTCGTCTCTTTCTAAGAAATGTCAGGGAAAGAGGTCTGTAGAAAAGGTCATAGCGTCACGCAATGATGATGTGAGTTGGCTCCATCAAGGTAATGCCACCTACATGCCTTCTTTGGGCGAAAACGAGACACCGGATAAGCACGACACTTTGCAGCATTTTCTGTGAAAGCTTCTGGCAGCATCTTTCTTGCTCTAACAGTCTTACGTTATTGCTCTTGTTATTGGACACTGGGATCCCCCCCGTGCCTTGTGGCAATTCTGGCTAAGCCTGTCATGTAATACGTGTATATATGCGTATCTACATTCACATTTTAGTAGATGTGTGTCTGCTTAGTGCAACCATGTGTGCATTAACGACTGGATTTGTCTCGTCTTTTCTCTCTCTCTCTCTCTCTCTCTCTCTCTCTCTCTCTCTCTCTCTCTCTTTCCCTCTCTCTCTCTCTCTCTCTCTCTCTCTCTCTCTCTCTCTCTCTCTCTCTCTCTCTCTCTCTCTCTCTATCATCTGGCAAATGTCTACAGTTTTTATTCTGATTATGTTGCAGACTCGACAATCAAGAGCCAGCGCGAGCAGCAGTCTCTGAGACGGAAGAACGGACCGCACCATCAACTCTCCAGTTGTCGTACTTCCAACAAACGTCCACACTGAACTGTCCACACTGAGATGTCCACACTGAACTGTCCACACTGAACTGTCCACACAGCTCAAACTGGCAGGCGGTAACAATGCATGTTTCAGTGCTGTGTCTCTGTAATCTTTACTTCGATATAATTATAATTTCGTATGCATGCACACAATTTAGAACTTGGAGAGGTGTGGTAGTGCTAATGCGTGGTGTGTCCCCATGGCCATTCTTGCTTGCAAATTGCTGTTGTGTGTAACATAGTCCACTCTAAATGCATGACCGTACATGTGTTGCCATGTTTTTTCTCGACATGCTAAGTATGGTCATGTCGTCGATGGTGTGTTCCACTCCTCGCCGAGTTCTTTCGTCTTTGCTGAATGCTTTCCCCGCACATTTGCTGCTTTGATTGGTAGATGTGTCTCTAGCATGCACGTGACCGATTGTTTCACACGCCTCTGCTGTTCTTAGACATCAGCTTGATTTCGTCCTTGTTGCTTGGTTTTGTTCTTGTTATTTGACGGTGAAGAATGAAAAAAGCGAGGTCAAAGCACACAGACACACATAAAACAATTTTGTTTTAAAGCAAAAAAGGTATAACGTTGTCCTGTACTTTCTGAATTTCCAATGTCATTTACCCTGAAGTAGGCTTCTGCTTCTTGCCTTCTTTGATTTTTCGATTAGACACTCACAAACCAAGCATATCTGCTTCGCGAATGCATTAACTTAAGCTCTTCTTCACACCAACATAAGTAAGACACAGACAATCATTTGACCTTGTGAACAGGACCCAGACATAGAGACGCTAAGGGCAAATACACCGCGCTCCTTTAACCCGATTTGTGTTCGGATGGACGCGTCTACACAGCAGCTAACGACGTTAATTAGAAACCAGACTCTACGGGGATGCCTACCGCAACATCCTGCAGAGCACCGAGAGAGACCTCGCTAGTAAATCGTCAGCTCGGGTCAACTTGGGCCATCGAACCCCTAATTTGTTACCGAGATCATTTCCGATTCCTTATACAGATGTATTGAGAAGGTAGAGTTGACATACGCCAGACATAGCCCCG
>NW_027127912.1:0-17156 GCF_037325665.1 Littorina saxatilis
TATATCTACCAGACACGGCTATTCCGGGGACCGGCTATTCAGGGAATGGACTGCTGCAAACAAATCCCTTCAATCGAACGCGTTACGACGCCCAACAAGAACTGATGCTTCCGAGTTAAAAAGGGGCCGCGGTGCTGAGCAAGAAAGGGCAATTTACTTCTTGTTGCAGTGAAGCCATTACAACATCAAAAAGGTGTCTTTTGTGTTTAAAAAGAAGAGCAGCTGCCGTTGTTGCAAGATCTATTTTAGAGTCGCTATTTTCAAAGTCTTATTTTAAAGCCAGTGAAAGCCTCATTGCATATGTGGTGTTATAAAAATGGACATTCTAATCGGGAACAGAGAGAGAGAGAGAGAGAGAGAGAGAGAGAGAGAGAGAGAGAGAGAGAGAGAGAGAGAGAGAGAGAGAGAGAGAGAGAGAGAGACAGAGACACAGAGAGACAGAGACAGAGACAGACAGACAGACAGACAGACAGACAGACAGACAGACAGACAGACAGAGACACACTGTACATGCGTTGTTACAAAAAAGGACATTCCCATCTAAAAAAAAAAAAAAAACTCGATTACTACAAAAAATGAATGTGCTCATTTACCTAGTGCAACGGTATACTTTACCGATACCCTTGATCTTGTCATTAACCCCGATACGTGTGTTACAGAAGGGTACTGCCGATGGACCAATGACAATAGAACAACATATGCCATCGAACATGCCCCCCACCCCCTTCACCACACACACACACACACACACCGCAATTGGGAGCACTTGGAAGTTGAACCGGAAAAAGAAGAAGAAGAGAATGCAAAACGAAATCATTAATCCTCCACTATCTCAGGACTACAGATAAATGTACCAAGCGAGCAAGTTCGACACTAGCGTTCATGAATACACTTGCTGTCTGATCATCATCCAGTTATGGACAGTGTAGAACAAGAGAGAGACAAATACAATGTACCTTCATCAAATGTCGTGGCATCATTCAATCCACACGTTGACACACGGATCAATAATCTCTCTTCAAAGGCAATGAAATCACGCAGTATTCACTCGTGTGTACAGATCAATGTTCTCAAGTATCTGACTTCGACACTATCATGGGTATATATCTTTCTGTTCTCTTCATCAGCATGTGAGCGATGCAGAAAAGTGCTGCCATCAAAGGCTATGAAATCACTCAGTATGCGCTCTTCCATATAGATCAATGCACTTAAGTTACTGAGCTGTACGCTATCATGTAAGGATCTTTCTGCTATTATCATCGATTTGTAAGCGATGTAAAAAAAAAAAATTAAAAAAAATAAAAATAAAAAAAATCTTCCATCAAAGGCTATACAATAACTCAGTATGCACTCTTGCATACAGATGAATGCACTCCAGTTACTGAATCGTACGCTATCATTCCCCTTTCCTCCTGTTGCGAGTGATGTGGGGTACGTGCTACAGGCTTTTTGGCTCCAGGCTGACTGATAACTGAGGACTGGGTGGCCGAGTGGTAACGCACTTGCGCTCGGAAGCGAGAGGTTGCGAGTTCGACCCTGGGTCAGGGCGTTAGCAATTTTCTCCCCCCTTTCCTAACCTAGGTGGTGGGTTCAAGTGCTAGTCTTTCGGATGAGACAAAAAACCGAGGTCCCTTCGTGTACACTACATTGGGGTGTGCACGTTAAAGATCCCACGATTGACAAAAGGGTCTTTCCTGGCAAAATTGTATAGGCATAGATAAAAATGTCCACCAAAATACCCGTGTGACTTGGAATAATAGGCCGTGAAAAGTAGGATATGCGCCGAAATGGCTGCGATCTGCTGGCCGATGTGAATGCGTGATGTATTGTGTAAAAAAATTCCATCTCACACGGCATAAATAAATCCCTGCGCCTTGAATATAAATTGCATAAAATAAAAAATAAAAAATAAAAAAATAAAAATCCCTGCGCTCAGAACTGTACCCACGGAATACGCGCGATATAAGCCTCATATTGATTGATTGATTGAAAACTGTGCACTCATCAAAGGCAATGAGATGACTCAGTATCCACTCTTCAGTAGAGATCAATGCACTCAGTTACCGAGCATTCAATGACCATACTGTTCCTATCAACACTATGTGACCGATTTGGACAAGTTCTCCCATCAAACGTCATGCAATCACGCAGTATCCACTCTTCAGTAGAGATCAATGCACTCAGACACCGAGCTCTACCCTATCATTCAATGACCCCCTGCCCCTATCACCCATAGCGACTTGTGCACAAGAGGACGAGAGCCAGACCACTTGACCCAAACTGTCTCGGACATCCCCGGAACAAGGGACTGTTTGGCCGGAAATGACGCGTCAAACACTCCCCCCCCCCTCCACCACCTCTCTGTCTCTCTCTTCCACTCTTTTTTATGGTCAGCACCATGCCAAGTATCATCTCGCTCTTTTCAGTCCATTGGCCATGTAAGGACTGTGGAACCACCCTTTAAAGCCCCCCCCCCCCTCCCCCGATTCCAGATCTCTTCCTATTAAAACCTTGCTATTTCAAATTTCCAGCCTTTTAAGACCCCCAATTTTTTTTGTAATGAATTTTCACTCTTAAACCTTTTTTTCATATCAGATTTCAACCCTTTGAATACCACCCAATTTAAGTCCTTTAAAACCCTTACTTTTCCACTTAGAGGGGGGGGGGGTCATAATGTCTGAACTTAGACCACCATATTAAGACTCTCCTTTTTAAACGATCCGATTTCCTCACATTTTTGGAGGTCTTAAGGCTTCTGCCATCTTCCGTTCGCCCTCTACCGCAGCCCTCCATTTATCCGGGACGTCATGAAATGGTGGAGGTAGGACTATAACCCCCCCCCCCCCCTCCTCCTCCTTCTCATTTGTATTCTTCGTCCTCAGCCTTTAGCTCCTTGTTCACAGTTGTTGACCCCCCCCCCCCCCCTCCCAACCCGCCTCCACCTTCCTCCCCCTCCCTCCACCATCCCTAAATCTTTTTTTGCCGAGTTAGCCTCCTCCCTACATCTCTCTCTCTTCTCCCCCCCCCCCCCCCTCTTGCGAACATCTCCCTTTCCATGTTGATTCTTCTTCAGTTTTTTCCTCGAATTTTCTTTCAGCTCGGTTTGCTACCTCTCCCTCACTAAAAACGTTGATGCCATCAGAAACCATCCACACTTTTCTTCTTGAAGGTCTTCGTTAAATCCTTTTAGACGAGGTTGCATTCCCTGCATTCTGGCAAGTGTTGAGCGCACAACCTTTTATTAAAGGGATAATATCGATCTGACCGAATGGGGGGGGGGGGGGGGGGGGGGTTCTGGAGAATTTAACGAATCTGAAGAATCTTGGGAATATACTGTACCTAAATCTAATCGCACGCGGCACGATTTGCTCGAAAACCCAACACAAGTATGGTAATTAATTAAATCGAAGTGAGTGAATGCGTTTCAGGGCGCAGCTTCTCTCCGATGTTGGCGGCAAGACTACTTAAAAATTGTGCCCTCTTTGTCGCGGCCGCCTAGTTACGTGCTTCACGTACACAAACAAGGGAAGTACCTTTGTGGAAGTTACCTAACCAAACCATCACAAAGAAAGTTGTAGTTTTTGCTAACTCTACAATATATTTCAATGAAGCTTTGAAAACACTTGCTTTTGCTAAGTGTAGGTAGCATTATTTGTGACGCACTTATGGGATTAGTTTGGAAGCGATTTACTTTATTTCTTTACTTTATTTGGTGTTTAACGTCGTTTTCAACCAAGAAGGGTTATATCGCGACGGGGAAAGGGGGGAGAGGGGATAGAGCCACTTGTTAATTGTTTCTTGTTCACAAAAGCACTCATGAAAAATTTGCTCCAGGGGCTTGCAACGTAGTACAATATATTACCTTACTGGGAGAATGCAAGTTTCCAGTACAAAGGACTTAACATTTCTTACATACTGCTTGACTAAAATCTTTACAAAAATTGACTATATTCTATACAAGAAACATTTAACAAGGGTAAAAGGAGAAACAGAATCCGTTAGTCGCCTCTTACGACATGCTGGGGAGCATCGGGTAAATTCTTCCCCCTAACCCGCGGGGGGTTTGGAAGCGATCTGAGGGCCTTTTTCTAGGGTATTATCCCCTTGAATTCTTTCAGCTGAGTTTGCTTTCGATCCCTTCTCACAACTGTTGGTACCCCGCTCCATCCTCCCAACCCCATCCCGCAACACACAGACAGACACACAGACAGACACACAGACAGACACACAGCAGACAGACAGACAGACAGACAGACAGACAGACAGACAACGACACACACACACACACACACTCTCATACACACACACACACACACACACACACACACACACAAACACCCTCCCCCTCCCCTCCCTCAGATTATTGTGTACCCCATTGAAGGGGGTAGGGTCCCTCGCGCTTAGCGATGGATGACACATAATCGATGCGTCTATGTGGGCTGACTTTCCTCTCGTGTTTCATCCCGGGCTATCTTATAACAGCACACGCACCACGTCTCCCGGGGGGGAACCAGGGGCGGGCCCTTATATCTACACAATCTCTCGCGGAATTAATTCTCCCCCTTCGTGTTTTTTCTTTTAGGTGGTCCTTGCTGAAATCGGGTCTGGAGAAAGCAAACACTTGGTTTCTGGTCCCTGATTTTTCGTTGTGATGGCATCTGTTCAGCTCAAATGAAATTTAACTTTGTAACCCCAACCTCACCCACACCCCCAAGGGGTCTACATGGTCTGCACACCGTCACACGCACGCACTCACGCACGCACGCACACACACACACACATTACACGCACGCACGCACACACACACGCACGCACGCACGCACACACGCACGCACGCACGCATGCACGCACGCACGCACACACACACACACGCACACACACACACACAACCTCCCCTCTTCATGCCATCCCCTTTTTATTTTTAGCAGTAAGTTGATGAAATCTGCTTAGAAGGCAAAGGCGTTGATATGAAATGTTTTCATGTTGATCAATATGGTCCACATTCACGTATAATTAGTATCTGCAATTTCCATAAGAAACTGATTAGATATTGGAAGCCAACGGCGTTAATATGAATTGTTTTTATGTTGATCAATATGGTCCACATTCACGTATAATTATAATCTGCAAAAGCCATAAAGAAGCTGATGAAAGATTGGAAGCCAACGGCGTTAATATGAATTGTTTTTATGTTGATCAATATGGTCCACATTCACGTATAATTATTATCTGCAAAAGCCATAAAGAAGCTGATGAAAGATTGGAAGCCAAAGGCGTTGATATGAAACGTTTTTGTGTTCATCAATATAATCCTCATTCCCGCAAAATTATTATCTGCAGATTACCTAAAGAAGCTTTTATGAGATTGTGCGGGCCATGCAAACATGTGGCGTGCCACATAATTATCTTACATCCACACACCGACTGACTTCTCTGCATGTGACACTTCCGCGCTTCTTGCTGTGAATATCCCTGGTCCAGTTTAAAGTAGTCTTCGCTATTTAATCATAATCATAATAATTCTTTTTTTCTTTATTTGGTGTTTAATTCGTTTTCAACCACGAAGGTTATATCGCGACAGGGAAAGGGGGGGGGGGGGGGAGATGGGATAGAGCTACTTGTTAATTGTTTCTTGTTCACAAAAGCACTAATCAAAAAATTGCTCCAGGGGCTTGCAACGTAGTACAATATATTACCTTACTGGGAGAATGCAAGTTTCCAGTACAAAGGACTTAACATTTCTTACATACTGCTTGACTAAAATCTGTACAAACATTGACTATATTCTATACAAGAAACACTTAACAAGGGTAAAAGGAGAAACAGAATCCGTTAGTCGCCTCTTACGACATGCTGGGGAGCATCGGGTAAATTCTTCCCCCTAACCCGCGGGGGGCAATTATAATAATGATAATAATGAAAGCTTATACAGTGCGAACCAAAGGAATCTATGCTTTCCGCGCTTTACATAATAGTTATAAATATGAATAAAAGCATCTATTTGAACACCAAATACAAATACATACATTCTACTAAATAACGTAACAGTAAATATACAACACATTAGCCTCTTATGGACAATACCATTCAGAAACACAAACATCCACTTTGGGACAATACCATGCAGATATATCGAGCATGTTTCAGACACTATGAGTGTCATTGTGTGCGTCGCTCATTAAGACTGATCTATGGCAGCGGCTGATATACATAGCTCAGTCGCGGTAGCGGCGCGATAAAAATCCCAAGCTCAGAGCGAAAGTCTCAGGGCTTGAAAACATGAATACGAGCATGCAGAAAAAAATATTGGGTAGCGCCGTACTGTGTGGCAGCTCGCTTTCCCCAGTGAGAAAACAGCCCGAACGTCCATGGGGCAGGGGGTCTGGGTGGCCGAGTGGTAACGCACTTGCGCTCGGAATCGACAGGTTGCGTGTTCGACCCTGGGTCAGGCCGCTATTTTCTCCCCCCTTTCCTAACCTAGGTGGTGGGTTCAAGTGCTAGTCTTTCGGATGAGACGAAAAACCGAGGCCCCGTGTACACTACATTGGGGTGTGCACGTTAAAGATCCCACGATTGACAAGAGGGTCTTTCCTGGCAAAATTGTATAGACATATATAACTTGGAATAATAGGCCGTGAAAGTATTATACTCGCCTAACACGCTTGAGATTTACTGGCCGATGTGAATGCGTGATATATTGTGTAAAAAATTCCATCTCACACGGCATATTGTAAACGCCATGAGCCTCCTTCTGGGAGGGTATGTGCGTAGAAATACTCACTATAATAATAATAATAATACGGGACTAGATGAAATCTTATTCTTATCCTTGACTAGCTGAATATTCGAGCTTCAAAGTCCTCTTCGGATCAATTCGCCTTCATTGGAACATTGGTAATACGCTTAGGATAAGGTCTCATTTTTTTTTCGTACAAGTTAAAGGTTTTCGTTGTTTGTTTCGTTTTTCACCTCGCCGGCGTTCCATCAGCTTGCATCGTCAAAGAATCGAGATACGCTGTTGATGCATGCGTGTGTTGGTGTTATCCAAGCCCTGACACCGTGGCTGTGAGCTTGGGATCCTTATCTTGCGCATGCGTGCACACGGAGGGTGTTCGTAGGCTGACAAGAGTGTGCACGAAATTGTAGCTGGGAAATAAATCTCTCCATGTGAGCTAAGAACCCTTACCATGCACATGCGTGCACACGGGGGGGTTGGGACGTTGAAGAGAGTCTGCACGAAAGTGTGGGTGGGAAATCAATCTCTCGCTGTGAGCTAAGGACCCTTATCGTGCGCATGCGTGCACACGGGGGTGTTCGGAAGCTGAAGAGAGTCTGCACGACAGTGTTGCTCGGATTTAGATCCCTCGCCGATAACCATGCCCACGCTTTGAGCATCGCTCCGTCAACTGTTTATTGTAGTCCACAAACACGTGAGACTTTTGACTTTTTGACACCTGACTTTGGAGCAGTTTTGCTGGGTTCTATTTGCTAACGTGCCATGCGCCATCAGCGCATACAATCAGCGCATACAATCTGAGAATGACCCATACGAATTCATCCATTCAGCAGGCCATTGAGCGTATCGAGAGTACTTTAGCCAACACATGCATAGTTTACAGCGATTGAATGTGTACCCTCCTACAGGGTTTTGTCTGCACCTGGCATATTCCAAAGAGCCCAAGAAGCTAGGCGAGCTATTCAGCACAGGTGCTTGTATCCAAGTGCCCGTCGAAGGCCAGTAGCATACCTTCGACATCTGCATCGTCTGGCACCAGCAAAGCCCTTTGCTACAGGCCCCTGTGCGTACAACTCTCATCGGGAAACAACAGCAAGCACGGCCTCCAGGCAGCATTAGAAACAAGAGTGACGGAAGCGAGCTATACCTAGCACAAGACGGGTCGGAGCCAGGGAGAACTGTCACCGCCAGAAGCGAGCGGAGAGTCGTGGGTGACATTTGGTCCCCATACAGCCCGGGGTGCGCCTAACCAAATTAACTTACTCCCTGTTGGGAGAAGGGGTCTTCAATGAAACCGGTTCAGCCAGGGTCATTCCCGCTTGGCAAGGAGCTGCTCCTGTGCCGATAAAAGGCACTGTCCTTCCCGAGAACACACTTAGGCTCTCCGACACACACACACACACACACACACACACACACACACACACACACACACACACACACACCTCAGGCTTAAGTCATTACATCTACCTCTGTCAGTCTGATCCTCTTCTCTCCCTATCAGACGAGGGGCGAGTACCGTTAACAGTAACAACAGTTTCCTACCAAGTCTGTCCTCAGCTCAAACTATACTGACAGTAGCAGCAATCTCAGCAGAATAGATAGCCACAGAAGACATTTCAATGCCCGAGGAACACTGCTAAAAGCTCAGTCCTCTCGTGAAAACGCTTCTGTTCAATGTCTCAGATATACCCAGGCTTTTACGTGCGATAAGAACATCGCTCCACGAGTAAGTCACATATTTGTGGCCATTTCTGCGAACTCGGTCACTGAGTGGTCAAAACTATTGTTATATATTTGCATCGCAAAACTATTTTCCATAATTTAAATATGTTTTATAATGTGCTATCACTGATACTTTCTTGAGCTTTTAGAAATTCAGCTTGAAGTGTGAGTCAGTGAGCTCAGTAAAGTGTGTATTCATTTTGCTGCAATTTTGACCCCCGCGTTTCTCCAATCTGAGTCATCAGTCGCAAAAATGGCCAAATAAGATACCATTGATTGTTGTTATGTGACCAGGTGGAGGGGTGGCCTTATACCACGTGAAAGACAGATCTATGTAAAATCCCACATTGGCCAAGTGGACCCAAGAGGACACTAATTCAGTGATAACCCGATTTAGCTCCGTGAGGGGTTTCAGGCCCCACTGATTGGATCTAATACGGTCGCCCTTCTTTCAGTATGTGACGTCACTTCTTCGGGGTCAATTCGGGACTATGTCGTTCATCACAAAGAAGGAACGGAAGAGATTCGCTTACATAAGCAAGGCAAGGCAAGGCAAGGAATTTATTCAAGAAACCCCATGGGGGTACATCTAAAAACAAAACAAACATACAAGAAAAAGAAAGAAATGCAAACTGTGTCAACATATACATAAGCTCATTCCGAAGAAAAAGACAAAATATATATAAATTCACGGGTTATGACTATGCTTGAGTGTGGATCCTAAATGACAGATAAATTGCATATGTAACAAGACCAAGTGCGCACGGAAAAGATCCTGTAATCCATGTCAGAGTTCGGTGGGTTATAGAAACACGAAAATACCCAGCATGCCTCCCCCGAAATCGGCGTATGCTGCCTGAATGGCGAGGTAAAAACGGTCATACACGTAAAAATCCACTCGTGCTAAAAACATGAGTGAACGTGGGAGTCTAAGCCCATGAACGAAGAAGAAGAAGAAGCATATGTCACGATAGTTACATTTAATACTTTTGGGGGGTTAAACCGAACTAACGGGATGGTGAGCAGACAGAGAGACAGACAAAGACAGTCTTTCCACGCACGCTACAAAGAAACCATCTCTAATCATTTCCCCATACGTTTTTCAATTTTCCATACAATACCTCTCTCAGAAAAAAATTAAACATAAATTTAACTTCTCTGAACATTCAAATACATTCTTTTTCTTTTTTCAAGAGAGAAACACGCAATTCTACCCAGGAAGTCACACAGGCCAAGTCGACTATTGGCAGAATGCAATATTCCTCCTTCCGCTTTGTGCCGTCTCCCCAGCAATAACCGTTTTCAGAGGGGAAATAAAACCCGGTTGAGATGACAGATTTGTGCGGACGGCAAAGCTTGTAATGCATCTTGCGCTCCCCCAGGATTGTCTTGATGACTTATATTGCATCCGTTGTGTGCACCATCTCGTTTGTCATCTCTCTGTCAGCCCTCGCTGCACTGAGGTCTGCTGCTACAGTCAAACCTGCCCCGACGGACCACCTCTTGATAGCGACCAGCTGCACATGACGACCACCTCTTGGTAACGTTCATTTCTTGAAAGCGGTCACTTCTTGATAGCGAACATCTTCATGAAAGCGACCACCTCTTGATAAAGACCACCTGCCCCTGACAGAACACCTCTTAATGGCGACCAACTATACTGACGGACCACTTCTTGATAGCGACCACCTGCCATGACAGACCACTTCTTGATAGCGACCACCTGCTCCTGACGGGCCAGCTCTTAATAGCAATAGCCTGTTCTGACGGACCACCTCTTCTTAAAAACAACCTGCCCTGATGGACCACCTCTTGATAACGACCACATGCCCTGACGGACCACCTCTTGATAGCGACCATTTGCCATGGCGGGTACTGCTTGATAGCGACCACATGTCCTGACTACTACCTCCTGATAGCGTCCACATGTCCTGACGACTTCCTTTTGATAAAGACCATGTGCCTAAGTAACCACCTCTTGATAGCGACCACCTGCCATGGCGGATACTGCTTGATAGCGACCACATGTCCTGACGACTTCCTCTTGATAGCGACCACCTGCCCTAACGGACCACCTATTCGTAGGGACCACCTGTCCTGATGACTACCTCTTGATAGCGACCACCTGCCAAGACGGAACACCTCTTGATAGCGACCACCTGTCCTGATGACTACCTCTTAATAGCGACCATCTGCCCTGACGGACCACTCCTTGATAGCGACCACCTGTCCATTACGGCCACTTCAAAGAAACCCCGAAGAGATTCTGTCCTATGTAATTTGCCTTTCCATAAAGACCATCTGGGTATAAGAAGCAACTTTAGTTGGTCCCTTGGGTGGTCGTTACAGACAGGTTCCACTGCATCACCATGTCTCGACACATAGGCCTACGTTGTTCTTCGGATAGATCGATGGAATTGCTTCTTTGAAGCCCGGAGTTCCCGGATTAGAAAGTTTGCTTTTATGTATTGAGTCGTCTATTTTCTGGATATTTTTGACAGAATATTCCTAAGTTACGTTTTCACAGAAGATTGGATAACAAGAGGCGAAGCCATCAAGGCTCACGTAAGAAATCGACAAACAGTAACACAAACTCAATCACTCCGTCACACATACACACACACACACACACACACACACACACACACACACACACACACACACACACACACTCACACACACACACACACTCACACACACACACACACACACACACACACACACACACACACACACAGAAAGAGCATAGGTGAAACTGTGCAAGAAAGCGAGACACTAGATCTAGATCTGTCTGTCTGCATGTAGCCTACTTACAGGGACACGACTGCCAACTAGTCTCGGCCCGCTCAAAATAATAATGACCGAGACTTTCAGTACTTCCTTCGCGTGACGTCATAATGTGACGTCAATGTAATGTGACGTCTTCAAATGTTAGAGTTTCTACCAAATACATACATACGCACGCACACACAGACAGACAAAGTTATGATCGCATAGGCTACACTTAGGTGAGCCAAAAAGCGGGACAGCCGAATATCAAATATACCCTTTGTGACGACTCCATGGACGAACACACAGACACACGCACATACAAACGCGTGCGCTTCCACGCACAACAAATTCTTCAGGCATATAAAGAGCTGTGGATGCTGTTTTTACATTTAGTCAAATTTTGACTAAATGTTTTAACATAGAGGGGGGAATCGAGACGAGGGTCGTGGTGTATGTGTGTGTGTGTATGTGTGTGTGTGTGTGTGTGTGTGTGTGTGTGTGTGTGTGTGTGTGTGTCTGTCTGTCTGTCTGTCTGTGTGTGTCTGTCTGTGTGTGTGTGCGTGTGTGTCTGTGTGTGTGTTGAGCGATTCAGAGTAAACTACTGGACCGATCTTTATTAAATTTTTCATGAGAGTTCCTGGGTATGATATCCCCAGACGTTTTTTTTTTCATTTTTTCGATAAATGTCTTTGATGACGTCATATCCGGCATTTTGTAAAAGTTGAGGCGGCACTGTCACACCCTCATGTTTCAATCAAATTGATTGAAATTTTGGCCAAGCAATCTTCGACGCAGGCTGGTATTGCATTTCAGCTTGGAGGCTTAAAAATAAATTAATGACTTTGGTCATTAAAAATCAAAAATTGTAATTAAAATTCTTTTTTTATAAAACGATCCAAAGTTACGTTTATCGTATTCTTCATCATTTTCTAATTTCAAAAACATATAAATATGTTATATTCGGATTAAAAACAAGCTCTGAAAATTAAAAACAAGATTAAAATTAAATTTCCGAAATCGATTTAAAAACAATTTCATCTTATTCCTTGTACGTTCCTGATTCCAAAAACATAAAGATATGATATGTTTGGATTAAAAACACGTTCAGAGAGTTAACAAGTCGCGTAAGGCGAAAATACAATATTTAGTCAAGTAGCTGTCGAACTCACAGAATGAAACTGAACGCAATGCCATTTTACTCGTAGCATCGTCAGGCCACCGCTCATGGCAAAGGCAGTGAAATTGACAAGAAGAGCGGGGTAGTAGTTGCGCTAAGAAGGATAGCACGCTTTTCAGTACCTCTCTTTGTTTTAACTTTCTGAGCGTGTTTTTAATCCAAACATATCATATCTATATGTTTTTGGAATCAGGAACCGACAAGGAATAAGATGAAAGTGTTTTTAAATTGATTTGGACAATTTAATTTTGATAATAATTTTTATATATTTAATTTTCAGAGCTTGTTTTTAATCCGAATATAACATATTTATATGTTTTTGGAATTAGCAAATGATGGAGAATAAGATAAACGTAAATTTGGATCGTTTTATAAATTTTTATTTTTTTTTTTACAATTTTCAGATTTTTAATGACCAAAGTCATTAATAAATGTTTAAGCCACCAAGCTGAAATGCAATACCGAACCCCGGGCTTCGTCGAAGATTACTTGACCAAAATTTGAACCAATTTGGTTGAAAAATGAGGGCGTGACAGTGCCGCCTCAACTTTCACGAAAAGCCGGATATGACGTCATCAAAGACATTTATCAAAAAAATGAAAAAAACGTTCGGGGATATCAATCCCAGGAACTCTCATGTCAAATTTCATAAAGATCGGTCCAGTAGTTTGGTCTGAATCGCTCTACACACACACACACACAGACACA
This sequence comes from Littorina saxatilis, assembly GCF_037325665.1. Lineage (NCBI taxonomy): Eukaryota > Metazoa > Mollusca > Gastropoda > Littorinimorpha > Littorinidae > Littorina > Littorina saxatilis. The sequence continues at coordinate 13,119 of NW_027127912.1, forward strand.
CACACACACACACACACACACACACACACACACACATACACCACGACCCTCGTTTCGATTCCCCCTCGATGTTAAAATATTTAGTCAAAACTTGACTAAATATAAAAAGAACAGAGATATAGAAAAGCGTGCTATCCTCCTCAGCGCAACCGCTACCGCGCTTTTCTGGATTGTTAATTTAGTGGACAGACGATGCAACGAGTGTACGGTCTAGCGGAAAAAATGCAATGCGTTCAGTTTCATTCTGTGATTTCGACTGAGCTTGACTAAATGTTGTATTTTCGCCTTACGCGACTTGTCTTTAATAATGAGAATGATCGTGCAATTCCTCCACACATGTCTCCCCTTCATCCCCCCCCCCCAAAAAAAAAAAGAGAGAGAGAGAGAGAGACAGGGAGAGAGAGAGAGACAGGGAGAGAGAGAGAGAGAGAGAAAGAGAGAAAGAGAGACAGGGAGAGAGAGAGACAGGGAGAGAGAGAGAGAGAGGGAGAGAGAGACAGGAGAGAGAGAGACACGGAGAGAGAGAGAGAGAGAGAGAGAGAGAGAGAGAGAGAGAGAGAGACAGGGAGAGAGACATTGACAGAGACAGAGACGGGGGTGGGAGTCATGAAGCTCTTCGATCTCCCAGGACGTATAATCCATCACTGTCAACATTGTCCAAATTGAATTTTCTTCCTGGTTGTGTGTCTGTCGCAACCGGAAGTGTCGCAAGAAAAAGGTGAAATTACATGTACAACATTGTGAAAGAGATCCTACCCTATTCCAATTTCTTTCCCAAACACAGCCTTCCTTTTTCCGCACTCTACGAAGAAGCAATAGAACTTCTCAGAACTACTCTCATCCTATTTTCCAAGTCTCAGGTACCTCTTTTCAGTACTCAAAGAAAAAGGAATAATAGTCCTTAGCACTACTCTCATCTTATTTTCTAAGTCTGAGTCTTCATTTTCTTCTGCACTCCACGAAGAAGTAAAAGAACTCTTCAGAACTGCTTTTATCTAATTTTGTGTGTTAAGTAGTTGCTTTTTTTTGCACACAGACACACAGACACACAAGACACACGCACACACACACACACACACACACACACAGGGAGACTAATGTTGTCGCAATCCGTCTACAACTCATTAAGAAAAGTATTGACTGAATGTAAAATCACGGGTTCAAAAACTAAAAGTTTTCGACAAGCAAATGCAGCAGGCTGAAATTACTTCCGATCCAAAACCCAAGTCCTTGAGAAAAGAAAACCTGTACACTCAGCGTCTGCATAGAAGCCAGATGCGATTATTGATTTTGACACAAAACAAGTTTCCATGTAAATGGGTTCCCGGTTGTCGGCTTGCGTGTGGGCGCGTAATTGTGCGAGTTTATTATGTGCGTCTAGATAGATTTTTAAAAATCAAACATCGTTTTATATCAACTTTTGTATGTGTTCCATTGACATTTACAGTTCAGTATCATTTTTTACGGAAATGCTGTGCTATTCTGTTTATTCATTGTCCTTCTTACTTTATGATTGTGATGGTTGTTTTTATCTTAATTGACATTACTTGATGACGTTTTGTTTTCTTTTATGTTTGTTTGTTAACTATAGAAGTTTCCGTGTTATTTCTTTCGTTGTGTGTGTGTGTGTGTGTGTGTGTGTGTGTGTGTGTGTGTGTGTGTGTGTGTGTGTGTGTGTGTGTGTGTCTGTCTGTGTGTGTGTCTGTCTGTCTGTCTGTCTGTGCGTGCTTGCGTTCGTGCGTGCGTGCGTGCGTGTGTGTGCGTGCGTGCGTGCGTGCGTTTCTTTATTTGTATTTTCCATGCTCACTCGACGCAGTATGAGTGTTTTGTAGCAAGACTGTGAGAAAGGACCATATGAAGCCAACGTTAATTTCCTTGGAAAATGACCACGATAATGGTAATCAACACAGAAATGGCTACATCAATCACTAAAGGGGCGACGGAGGCAGGATCGAACAGTGATCACTAAAGGGCACCATGACACATGCAAGCTTGTGTTATACATGTACGTCATATCTGCAAATTACATCAAGCAGCCATATTTCGATCCTGAGCTCCCACCAAGATACAGTTTTCGATTGTTTCGACTCTCTCTCTCTCTCTCTCTCTCCTCCCCCCTTCTCTCCCTCTCCTCCCCCCCTCTCAATCCCCCTTCTCTCTCTTTTACTCTTTCTCCTCCCTCTCCTTTTATCCCTCCCTCTCTCTCTCCCTCTCTGTCTCTCTCTCTCTCTCTCTCTCTCTCTCTCTCTCTCTCTCTCTCTCTCTCTCTCTCTCTCTCTCTTCGATTCAGTGATTGATTGCCGTTGCTATTTATTTTGGGCACAATGCGAGTGTGTCGCCCGCCGTCCCTGTATCGACATTATGTCCCTGATAGCTCAGTAGTACCAGTGCGGTAGTAGAGCGCGGAACCATGCATGCTGCAGTAAAGTGCAGACATCGTTCATGGTAGCGCGGTAGCTCAGTTGCTAGAGCACTGTATGTGTGATCCTCGGGTCTGAGGTTCAAGTCCAGGCCAAAACCGACGCAGGTCAACTTTACATGATGACTCAAACGAGTACGGTATCCATGTCCCATCACCGTGTCATTGCAGTGGAACGTTAAAAAAAAACCAAGGTCTTTCTGCCGGGTGGCACGCTAACACCGTGGTAGCACGACTCTTACTGCTGCTAGCTTTCCTCTGGGAGGAAGCGATCCGAATTTCCCAGCAACGGATTTATAAAGTATTCCACACACGCACCGTATGAAACAGCACATATTAATACAAGTTTACCCCTATTTCTCGACTACACTAAGAACGACAGAACAAAATACTTGTATCAGGTAAGGGGAATCAATGCTCAACTGTATCAACCAAACACTACCCCTACCAAGCAACTTGGCCCGTTGTCTACCTATAGTGACGTGATTTGATGAAATTATTAACCGTTTAAAAAAAAGGACTCTCTTTTTCTTTCTTGTTTTTGTAAGGGGAAGAGTTGCGCCACTTTAAACCGAGACGTGCCAACATGGCAGCATTGAATACTAAAAGTCAAACTGAAACTGAACTTCATTACAAAAGAATAAACTGGTTTTAGACAAAGCCTTATCTTGCAACATGTCCCTTATACAAACATTAAGTCTTAATACAGACACACACTTCATTTAAAAGAAGAGAAAAAAAACCTTTCGTATGTTTAACGTCCAGCCGACCACGAAGGGCCATATCAGGGCGGTGCTGCTTTGATATATAACGTGCGCCACACACAAGACAGAAGTCGCAGCACAGGCTTCATGTCTCACCCAGTCACATTATTCTGACACCGGACCAACCAGTCCTAGCACTAACCCCATAACGCCAGACGCCAGGCGGAGCAGCCACTAGATTGCCAATTTTAAAGTCTTAGGTATGACCCGGCCGGGGTTCAAACCCACGACCTCCCGATCACGGGGCGGACGCCTTACCACTAGGCCAACCGTGCCGGTCAGGAAAAACAGTCCAACCATACAAAATACAAGTGTAGGACATGCAACACAGCATTAAACGCATCGCATGTGGTAATCCAAAACAAATGATGACATATACTTGATTTAAAAACAATATTTTTTGTGGAGAGAAATTGCTTTTATCGGCTGCATAATTATATGTAAAATGCTTTCAGAATACTGTGCAATTATAACAGAAAACAGTGAGCACAGATGTGAAATGCTGACACAATACTGTGCAATCATAACAGAAAACAGTGAGCACAGATGTGCATATGTTCCACACAAAAGGCATCTAATTGGGCGGATGCTGCACAAAGAGCAAAGTTATTTCAGTACCTCGTCTATTCTGCGGAGAAACACGCCATTCTTTGCAAGCCCACAGTAAATTAACGTCCGGAGCAAAAAGAAATCATGATCAGCTCCATGATATATATGCGGCCAAATTACAATGGAGAAGGAAGGAGGATGTGGGGGCACATAACTATGATACATAGCTCACAGGCATGTGTCAATGTGAGTGTGTGTGTGTGTGTGTGGGTACCCTCCTCCCTATCTTCCTGTACAGTAGAACCT
>NW_027127913.1:0-2500 GCF_037325665.1 Littorina saxatilis
AGTTAAAGCAGAGGGTGGACAGTTAATGCGTAGTAGTCAATGCGGGCTTCAATAGGTAACCAGTGCAGTGTGTGAAGAAGTGGTGTTGCGTCAGTGATCAGTCTCTCCGTTTTCGTGCTTTCAGAATGAGGCGTGCTGCCGAGTTTTTGACTTTTTGTAGTTTATGCAGGAGGTACAGAGGACAGCCAGAGAGAAGAGAGTTGCAGTAGTCAAGTTTAGAAAGAAAACAAACAAGAGTGTTACTTGTTTGAGAGGAGAGTGTGTGGCGAATGGTGCAGATCTTACCAAAGCTCAACTTGAAATAAGCTGCTCTACAGACTAAAGATATATGTTTGTTAAGGGTCATGTCAGATGAAAGGGTGAATCCAAGGTTTCTAGCTGATGGTGAGAAAAGAATGTCGGTGTTGCCTATTTGAACAGAAACAGGTTGGGGAGAGGGAAATGTTGTGTTCTTCTTTTTGCACAGTAAGACTTCAGTCTTATCATCATTCAGCTTGAGTTTGTTATCGACCATCCAAGATTTAACATCAGTGATGCATGTCTGAATGGTCTGGATGGCGGAATGTGTCTCTGCAGGGGGACTGGGTTTATACAGCTGGGTGTCATCAGCAAAAGACTGATTTAAAACAGAATGGTTTTGAATCAGTGTGGAGAGGGGCTTAGTGTACATGATGAAAAGGATGGGACCGAGTACTGAACCTTGAGGAACGCCGAAAGAAAGTGGGGCTGGAGCAGACATCTGGCCATCGACAAGCACAGCCTGAGTCCTGCCAATGAGATAGGACTAAAGCCATGCTAGCGGTGGATCGGATATGCCGTACAGAGTCTGAAGTCTATGGAGAAGCGTGACATGGTCAATCGTGTCGAACGCTGCAGAAAGGTCAAGTAGGGTAAGCACTGACACATCACCACCATCCAGAGCAGACAGAATGTCACTGATTACTTTAAGTAGGGCTGTTTCAGTACAGTGAGAAGGGCGATAAGCGGACTGAGAGTGCGAGATCAAATCATGGCACAATGTTCAAATATGACAACAGCTGCTTCAAAACAACCTTTTCAAAAACTTTGGACAAGAATGATAAATTAGATACAGGACGATAATTCTTCAAAATATTGACATCAAGACTAGGTTTTTTGAGAAGTGGTTTGACAAGTGCAGTTTTGAACAATGATGGAAAAACACCAGATAACAGGCTATCATTGACAATTTGAGTAAGAGCTGGCAACAACACATCAAGATTCTCAAAAAGCAGTGGTGTGGGTATGGCATCAAGTGGACAAGTTGTTGGTTTGGACTTCAGAATAATGGATCTAAGGTCTGTTTCACTGATCGGCTGAAATGTTGGAAAAGAACAATCAGTGGGAACATCAACATGACTGGAGGAAGCAGAATGTGCACTCATCTGATCAAGTTCAGAACGAATATCAGAAACCTTCTTGATAAAATAATCACTGAATACATCTGGCGGGGAAAACAGTGGGAAGTGGGGATACCTTAGGAGAGAGAGCGAGAGAGAGAGAGAGAGAGAGAGAGAGAGAGAGAGAGAGAGAGAGAGAGAGAGAGAGAGAGAGAGGAAGAACTAGATAGAGACTTGACTTATGAGAGAGACTGAGAGAGAGAGAGAGAGAGAGAGAGAGAGAGAGAGAGAGAGAGAGAGAGAGAGAGAGGAAGAACTAGATAGGGACTTGACTTATGAGAGAGACTGAGAGAGAGAGAGAGAGAGAGAGAGAGAGAGAGAGAGAGAGAGAGAGAGAGAGAGAGGAAGAACTAGATAGAGACTTGACTTATGAGAGAGACTGAGAGAGAGAGAGAGAGAGAGAGAGAGAGAGAGAGAGAGAGGGGGGGAGAGAGAATTAAAGGGAGAGAGAAAAAGAGAGGGAGAATTAAAGAGAGAGCGATAGGGAAATTATCGAGAGAGAGAGAGAGAGAGAGAAAGAGAGAGAGAGAGAGACAGAGACAGAGACAGAGACAGAGACAGAGACAGAGATTGGGAAACAGAACCTCTCCAAGTTTGTGATTAGTAAAACTTGTCATGAGACGAACAAAACAAGAGAAGACAACCCACCCACACCGATTTATACAACAGTACTAAATTCGTATTCTAATCATCTTCTACAAACGACACTCGCTGTCGAAAAGCTTTCAATCACTATAGAGGCTACATTTCCTCTAAGGGGGGGGGGGGGGGGGGGGGGGGGGAGGGGAGCACGAATCGTTGTCAGGCCCAGAACTGAAATCAGTTTTCAGAAAACTAGCGAAGTTTCCAAGAAAGTTTCTAAAAATAGAAAGAGCAGTCCCCGTTCGCCACTAATCAATGCATTTTCCGCCAAGCTAGCGGATACAGAGCGGCGGCACAGTTGCAGACTTACCCTGTCAGTGACGTCCGTGTGCGTGGCAACGTCTAGGGGGGTAGAGACGAGTCCTGGCCGTGCATTTCAAATCTTTCTGACAATTCAACCATTGAACCAACATCCGCTTCGACACGAAGACAGGGGAATC